>NC_050447.1:28609948-28909948 GCF_903995425.1 Onychomys torridus
TGCTTGCTATAGATTGCCTTTATTATGTTTAGGTATGTTCCCTGTATTCCTGATCACTCCAAGACCTTTATCATGAAGGGGTGTTGCATTTTGTCAAATGTCTTTTCTGCATCTAGTGAGATGATCATGTGTTTTTTTTTTTTTTTTCCTTTGAGTTTGTTTATATGGTGTATTACATTGACGGACTTTCATATGTTGAACCACCCTTGCATCCCTGGGATGAAGCCTATTTGCTCATTGGGGATAATTGTTTTGATTTGTTCTTGGAGTCTGTTTGCCAGTATTTTATTGAGTATTTTTGCATCCATGTTTATGAGGGAGATTGGTCTGTAGTTCTCGTTCTTTGTTGCATCTTTGTTTGGTTTAGGTATATGGGTAATTGTAGCTTCATAGAAGGAGTTTGATAATATTCCTCCTGCTTCTATTTTGTGGAACAATTTAAAGAGTATTGGTATTAAGTCTTCTATGAAGATCTGGTAGAATTCTGCAGTGAAACCATCTGGTCCTGGGCTTTTTTTCGTTGGGAGACTTTTAATGAATTATTCAATTTCCTTAGGGATTATTGGACTATTTAAATGGTTTATCTGGTCTTGATTTAACTTAGGTATGTGGTACCTATCCAGAAAATTATCCATTTCTTTTAGATTTTCCAGTTTTGTGGAGTAGAGGTTTTAGAAGTATGACCTAATGTAGATGTAACTGTCTTGTTAAATAAGAAACACAGAACCAATTGCAGAGTTAAAAACCACAAGGTCAGAGCAAGAGAGGAAAACCTTACCCTTCACAGATTCTGCTGTCCTTCCTCTCCACAAGAAACCTACTGCTGTGTGTCCTATCTTTTTTTATAGACTTTCTGTTCTGTTTTATCATTGGTTGTAATCCCAGCCACATGACCTCCTTGTCACTGCCTGTTTGTACAGACCTCCAGGTTTTCTATGGTTGGTATTGAGATTAAAGGCGTGTGTCTGCCATGCTGGCTGTGTCCTTGAACACACAGAGATCTGCCTAGTTCTGACTCCCCAAGTGCTGTGATTAAAGGCATGCACCACTACAGCCCAGCTTCTGGTCTGGCTTGCTCTGACCTCAAGGCAACTTTATTAACATACAAATAAAATCACATTTCAATACAAATAAAATATCCCTATATTTCCCCTTTTCTATTTTAATAAAAAGAAAAAAGGAAAAAGTTATAAGTAATATAAGAACAACTATATACAAAAATAAAATAACTATATATACCAAATATACAAACAATAAATACCTAAATAATGTCTAGTCTATTTGCATTTGACAAATTCAGAGAAAATAATTCCATTATCTATCCTATTTTGGTAAGTTCAAAATACACCTGATTCACTTTCTATCCTAACTTACATTGCTAATGAAACTGTCTTATAACATCTTTCAAATTTATACACTTACAGCTAATAGTGAGTTTTTCTGAAATCCTTAACTAAGATAATTATAATTAAAACTAACTGATCTTCAACTCCCTCAGAGACCCAAGAAGGAAATAATACTACTTAATAAAAAACAAAAACAGGAAGTGTATGCAAGCAGCTTTCAAATATATATATATATGAGTTGACAGAAACAGCCAGCTGCCTGGACAGTCACCTGAGTTTTCTCCACAGTGTTGGGGCATCATCTTCTGCCTATAGGCTTAGTGTATCTGACAGACTCTTTTGTGAACTAGGATGTATACAAGGTCAACACTTTGACCTCACATTTGGTGAGAGCAGTCCACATACCAGAAACACCTGAAATCCATTAGTTTCATGTAATGATTCAGGAGTTTAAATTCTGGAAATTATTGATGTTTTTTCTTCAATTCAGCTGTCCATTTTTTTTGGCTGTGTATATGTGGCTTCATCTTGGCATCCCTTTCTTCTCCATATCCCACTATTAGATGCCAGTCTACTATTGAGAGGGGTGAGCTTAGTTATTCTTCAAGAATAACTGTTTCCATGGCTGTTCCATTGCACATCATAAGTCATTGTCCCACTCCCTGTTCAGCTGCTTTGGAAGAAAAGGGAATGGTACCTTTTACAGATTGCAAAGGCCACTCACTTCAGGGATGGTGCCATATTGTCCAGGCTTCACAAGATGCCTTTGGTTAAAGCCACAATCACACTTGTTTTGGCAAGAATCGGTAGTCCTTTGTTTCATGTCCTGTCTGTCCTGATTGTCAGCAGTTGATTCGAGGATACTTTGTTGTCCAGTTTTATTGCTGTGGTGTTATCATTTGCCTGTGTTATCGAGGTTGTATCTGACTTCCTTAGGTTGGAATTTTCCTTCTAGTGCTTTCTGTAGGGCTGGGTTTATGGGTAAGTATTGTTTAAATCTGGTTTTGTCTTGAAAGTTCTTGTTCACTTGATCTCTGATGATTGAAAGTTTTGCTGGGTATATTAGACTAGGCTGACATCCATGGTCTTTTAGTGTCTGCATTATATTTGTCCAAGTCCTTCTGGCTTTCAAAGTCTCCATTGAGAAATCTGGTGTTATTCTGATGGATTTGCCTTTATAAGTCACTTTGCCATGTTCCTTTGCTGCCCTTAATATTCTTTCTTTATTTTGTACATTTAGTTGTTTAATTATGATGTGGCAAGGAGACTATTTTGTGATCTAGTCTGTTTGGTGTTCTATAAGCTTCTTCTATCTTCATAGGCATTTCCTTCTTTAAGTTGGGAAAGTTTTCTTCTATGATCTTGTTAAATATATTTTCTGTGCCTTTGTGTTGGTATTCTTCTCCTTCTTCTATCCCTATTATTCATAGGTTTGGTCTTTTCAGGGTGCCCCAAATTTCTTGGACATTTAGGGTCATGACTTTGTTGGTTTTAGTGTTTTCTTTGACTGGTGAATCTATTTCTTCTACCATATCTTCAACACCAGAGATCCTCTCTTCCATCTCTTGCATTCTGTAGTTTATACTTGCTTCTAAGGTTCCTGTTCTTTTACTCAGATTTTCTATTTCCAGCACTCCTTCTGCTAGTGTCTTCTTCATTTTTTCTATTTCCCTCTTCAGGTCTTGGACTGTTTCCCTCATCTGTTTCATTGCTTTTTTGTGATTTTCTTTCAGGGACTTACTGTTTTGTTCCGCTGTATTTGTCATTTCCTCTAGTTTTTTATAGTGTTCTTCCCATTTTTTGTTTGTCTGTTCCTCCACTTTATTTTTGATTTCTTCTGTATAAGTCTCTAGCCTCTTCATGATGTTACTTATAAGGTTGTTTTCTTCTGCTTCTTCCATTCTGTGATGTTCAGGTCTAGCTGTTGGAGGCGGGCTAGGTTCTGGTGATGCTGTATTGCTCTTTATTTTGTTGTATGTACTTCTGCTTTGACATCTGCCCATCTCCTTGTGGATTCATTCTTGGTCTTATCAGTGCACTTGGAGCAGACAGAGCTGACAGATTTAGGGAGCCTCTCTTTGATCCAGATGGAAGCTCTGGGCCAGATGAGAGTACTGGCTGGATGGGAGCTGGGGGCTGGACTCTGAGTCTCAGGAAGTCCATGGGGTCTCCTTATCTTGTTCAGATGTGAGCTCCTCTTGTCCAGATGGGTCTTCCAGGGCAGGATGGAAGCTCTGGTCCAGATAGGAGTTTCGGGGCAGGATGGAAGCTGGGGGCTTGTTTCTAAGTCTCCAGAAATGCCTAGGGTCTCTCTGGTCCAAATGGGAGTTCTGGGGAGGATGGGAGCTGGGGGCTGGTCTCTGAGTCTCAGGAAGTGGCTGGGGTCTCAGACAGATGGGTGTGGGGGCAGGGTGTGGAGATTGCAGGGTCTGCCTGCAGTCTTGGAAAAGGGGAGCCTTCTTGCAGAGCCCACTGAATGGCCGGAAACTGGGCTATATATCTTTATTATATGCTTTGAACTCATTATTACAAAGGATTGCAGTGAAGTAAGAGTGTAAATAAATGTATCTATATGTAGTGGGTAGCCATCCCAGCCTTGGCCTGGAAGTTCCAACCCCCATTGAGGCTTCTGTAATGGTCATGCCACAAGGCAATGCTGAGGGAGGAAGCTGAAGACTCAGGATTGAGAGGAGAGGCTTCTCTTGGTTCCAGGACCCTGAATGCTGGAGGTAGACCAAACAGACTTTTCCAGAGAACACCACTGGACTGTGCCATACCTTTCCCAGACCCTGCAACCTATCCCTTCATTTTTAAGTTACCCCACAAAATACCCTAGCCAACACGAGATAACAGCATGGCCAAACTCATGAGTCAGCCTCCTGAACCCTGCATGCCACTTAAGGGCACTCAGTTTGAAAAAACAAGAGTGAATAAACTGTTGACTCTTATTTGCCCTGACCCCACATCAGGTGTGAAGTAAGCCCTTCCAGTGTTTCCTCTTCTGAGGTTTCCTGGGCTGTTCACTCCGTGTGGGCAACTGGTATAGCTTTCCTTCTTCTGCCCTCCTCCAGGTTTTCGAGGCTCCCTCGAGGGTTAGCCAACTGCTGGAAAGCCAAGCTAAAGATTTGCCGTGATGAATCACCTGAGGTGTTTTCTGCGCTCGTTCGGCCCTTGTACATTGCTCCCTTTTAACCTAAAAGGGTGTGGCCTTGATAGTTTCACCAAATATTCTGTGCTCATGTGGGGCAAATCCAAAGCGCTAGTTTGTGGGAGAGTTCGGCCATTCACCGGATTCCTCGAACCGTGCCTCTCTCGTGACTGGGTCCGAGTGCCTCACCTGAAAGCCCACCCTTGCCAAAGCAGTCTTTACAACCTTTCCAACATCTTTAATTAACGAGCTAACCCGGAACGAGCCTGTGAGACCCCACTCCTTTTAAGAGTGTGAAGAAGGTTGGTTGCTACTTCCTGTGCTAGAAATGTCAATGTGGGAGGTGGTATACACTTTAAGAACTGTAGAAGCCGCCACCGATCATTGAAGTGCACACCTTTAATGCCCGAAAGCACATCCTCGCGTATTAGCGATTGGTTCCGAGATCCTAAAAGGGCGAGGCCGGAGAGAGCTCAGTCTGAGTTGAGCTTCAGGGGCCTAGCAGCTGGTGCCGCGTCTAAGCACGATGTAAGGCATTCCAGGACCAGCCACATCGCAGACCAAGCGAAACTACACCAGAGATCTAACGCTGTGCTTCGCTCGCAAGGACAAACAATAACTCCAAAACAAAACACACCAAAACGTTACTCTTACCTGAATGTGCAGGGCCTCCCTGCCATCTTAAGAGATCCTGCCTTCAGCATGCCACCGCCAAGCCACCAAGAGGCTCCTGTTGTGAAGCTAGCTATACCAGCGCCTCCTGCTGGCTGAAACAGTGCTTAACTGTCACCACACCTCCACCCTGTCAAAAGACCGCCAGACACCTGTTAAGGGCATAGTCCTTTAGAGGACTCTGTTTAGCTCGTGCCTAAAATTGTAAAATGTTTGATTGACCTTGAATAAAGTATGTACATGTGACTCAACCTTGTAAAATTATAGGACTAAGATGTCTGAATCGGCTGGTCATATTGGCACTATACTTCAAACTTGTAATTGTGACAGGTCACCAGAGTGTACCTGCCAGACTGAATGTGCATGCAGTAGAATTTACATTTATTTAGAATAGCTCACAGGTTAAATTTTGGTGGATGACCAAATTAGTGTGGTTATGTTCCTATCATAGAAGTCAATTCTAGGAAAAATAATCCTTCTTGCTTGATGGTCTATAAACAGCCGCTAGATCATATGTCTAGCTGACCAGCTTGTAAGTGTGTGCTTCGCCTTAAAAATGAATTGACAATTTTCCTTCGGAAATATATGACCTCTCTAAGGCATATCTGGTGCGTTCAGATCAAGTGTAATACGCGCAGCAGAGTAGGTCTCTTCTTTTCAGTGCCAAACAGCTAATATCAAATTAAATGGAGAGAAACTCAAAGCAATACCACTAAAATCAAGAACAAGGCAAGGCTGTCTCCCCTCTCCCCATACCTATTCAATATAGTACGTGATGTTCTAGCCAGAGCTATAAGACAACATAAAGAGATTAAGGGGATACAAATTGGAAAGGAAGAAGTCAAGCTTTCTGTATTTGCAGATGACATTATAGTATACATGAGTGACCCCAAAAATTGAACCAAGGTACTGACACAGCTTATAAAAATCTTCAGCAACATAGCAGGATACAAGATCAACTCAAAAAAATCAGTAGCCCTCCTATATACAATAGACAAACAGGCTGAGAAGGAAAACACAAATACATCACCCTTTACAATAGCCACAAATGATATAAAATACCTTGGGGTTACTCTAACTAAGCATGTGAAGGACCTATATGACAAGAACATGAAAAAAAGAATTGAAGAAGATGTCAGAAAAGGGAAAGATCTCCCATGCTCATGGATAGGCAGGATTAACATAGTAAAAATGGCTATCTTACCAAAAGCAATCTACAGATTCAACATAATCCCCATCAAATTACCAATACAACTCTTCACAGATCTGGAAAGAATAATACTCAACTTCATATGGAAAAACAAAAAACCCAGGATAGCCAAAAGAATCCTGTACAATAAAATGACCTCTGGAGGAATCACAATCCCTGACCTTAAGCTCTACTATACAGCTACCATAATAAAAACAGCTTGATACTGGCATAAAAACGGACATGTGGACTAATGGAATGGAATTGAAGACCCTGACATTAACCCACACTCCTGTGAACATATAATTTTTGATAAAAATGCCAAAAATATACAACGGAAAAAAGAAAGTGTCTTCAACAAATGATGCTGGCATAACCGGATGTCAATGTGTAGAAGGCTGCAAATAGATCCATATCTGTCACCATGTACAAAACTTAAGTCCAAGTGAATCAAAGACTTCAACATAAATCCAGTTACTCTGAACCTGATAGAAGAGAAAGTAGAAAGTACTCTTGAATGCATTTGCACTGGAGATCACTTTCTAAATATAACACCAATAGCACAAACACTGAGAGAAACAATCAATCAATGGGACCTGTTGAAACTGAGAACCTTTTATACAGCAAAGGACACAGTCAACAAGACAAAGCAACAGCCTACAGAATGGGAAAAGGTCTTCGCCAACACCAAATCTGACAGAGGGCTGATATCTAGAATATATAAAGAACTCAAGAAATTAGACATCAAAATGCCCAACAGTCCAATTAAGAAATGGGCCATAGAACTAAACAGAAAATTCTCAACAGAGGAAGCTCAAATGGCTGAAAGACATTTAGGAATTGCTCAACATCCCTAATTAGCCAGGAAATGCAAATCAAAATGACTCTGAGATACCACCTTACACCTGTCAGAATGGCTAAGATCAAAACCACAGAAGACAACTTATGCTGGAGAGGATGTGGAACAAGGGGAACTCTCCTCCACTGTTGGTAGGAATGCAAGCTTGTACAGCCACTTTGGAAATCAATATGGCACTTCCTTAGAAAATTGGGAATCCATCTCCCCCAAGACCCAGCTATAACACTCTTGGGCATATACCCAAGGAATGCTCAATCATACCACAAGGGCATTTGTTCAGCTATGTTCATATCAGCATTGTTTGTCATAGTCAAAACCTGGAAACAACCTAGATGCCCTTCAACTGAAGAATGGATCAAGAAAATATGGTACATATACACAATGGAGTACTACTCAGCAGAGAAAAATAATGAATGACATCATGAGGTTTGCAGCAAATGGATGGATCTAGAAAAAATCATCCTGAGTGAGATAACCCAGACTCAGAAGGACAAACATGGTATGTACTCACTCATAGTAGGATACTAGATGTAAAACAAAGATGACTAGCCTGCTACCCAATTCCAGGGAGGCTACCTAAAAAGTGGGACCCTAGGAAAGACATAGGGATAACCCAATTACATAGAAATGGATGAGATCTACTTGAACAACCTGGATGACACTGGGAGTAATGAAAGGCAAGTTTTGAGGGAAAGAAAGCTTAGGGGAGCAGGAGATCCCAGCTGGATCAAGAACAGAAAGGGAGAATGAGGAATAACAGACCATGATAAACGAAGACCACATGAGAACAGGAATAGACAGAGTGCTGGAGAGGTCCCCAGAAATCCACAATGATACGTCCTCCGTAGACTACTGGCAATGGTCAAGAGATAGCCCGAAATGACCTAGTCTGGTGATCAGATGACTAAACACCCTAATGGTTGTGCTGGAACTCTCATCCAATAACTGATAGAAGTGGATGCAGAGATCGTCAGCCAGGCCCCAGGTGGAGCTCCAGGAGTCCAATTGTCATGAAAGAGGAGGGACTGTAAAGTGTGAATTGTTGAGACCAAGATTAGAAAAACCTAGGGACAAATAGCCAAACGAATGGAAACACATGGATTAGGAACCAAAAGCTGTGGAAACCCCAACTGGAACAGCCCTTCCAAATAAGTGAGACAATTGAACAGCTTGAACTGTTTGGGAGGCACCCAAGCAGTGGGGCTTGGACTTATCCTTAATGTATGAGCTGGCTGTTTGGGACCTTGGGCTTTTGCAGGGACACTTTGCTCAGCCTGGAGGGAGGGGACTGGACCTGCCTGTACTGAATCTACCAGGTTGAGCTGAATCCCCAGGGGAGTCTTTGCCCTGGAGGAGATGGGAATGGACGGGAGGGGCTGGGGGGAGGTGAGGGCAGGGTCGGGAGTGGGGAGGACAGGGGAATCCATGGCTGATGTGTAAACTTAAAACACAATATAATAAATACAAAAGGAGAAAAAAAACCCTTATCATCAAACTATTGAAAACCAGAGGCAAAGAAATAGTCTTATAAATGTATACGGATTATATATTTATATGCTAAATAAAAATTATAGTTGATTTCCTATCAACAAAAAAAGATATATAATTCAATTTTATTAACATTATGTTGTCCAAAATACTATCTCAGTTGGAATAAATGAAAACAAAGTAGATGTCTTAAAAGAACAAGTGAGCTAATGAACGTGTATTTCTCCTTCCATGTTCCCACAATGAGAAGCATTAAATGAAGTGAACCCATGCTTGTCAATGAGATATTCATCTTGTTTGGCTATTCAGTTCAGCACAAACACAATTTCTCCTGTTTTTCCACTGTAGAACTATCATTTCACTCTTTCTTTAGACGCCCCTGAACTAAGAAAGCTGTTTATCAACAGATAGTCACTGAGGCTACTGGTTTCCCATCTTTGGGTATCAGGAAGATGTTTATAATAATGACAACAAACTAACTACAAACTTTCACAGTGTAGGGAAAGGAACAGAAATTGAGCAGGAGATGGTGAGTGTTCACCTGTATTTTCAAATAAGACTATAATCAGTTAGTGTGCATCCATTTCAGATTTCATATTAAGTATCAAATTCTCAGGGAGCCCTCTACTTACCTCATAACACCCCGTTCAGGTTCTAACATAAACAAGCCCACTATATGTGTGAGTCCTTTGATTTCATGATTACATATTTTAACAAATTATAATAAGTAAGAACATTCTAAGTCCTGTGTTTGTACTTTTTGTCATATTATTTGACTCAAAGTAGGTATTCAACAAGTAGGCATATGCAAATACAAATATTGCTAGCATTTGTTATTATTGACTATACAAAAATATTCATTTAATTATTTATTAATATCTGTTGTTGCCCTGTTTAGCATAATCTTCAAATAAATAATCAACCTGATTTTTCATTTGTTAATATATATTAGGAATCTACAAAATGATCAATAAATGAATATATTTTATTAGGAGATGTAGTATGTTCTCTTTCACTTGAATCTTTGGCCAAGATCAGAGGTTTTTTATCTTTCTAATACATATTCATAAATTATTATTCTTCTGTGAATAGTACATACTAATAAGTAAAGCAAGTAATTATATAAAAAGCAAATGACATTGGCCTCAGAGGACAACAGTAACTCTAAAAAGGCAATGTTCTAATTTAGGCTTGGCATCATGTGTTTGAGTAACAAACCCAAAAGCCATCACCACAACTAAGGAAACAACAATAATAAATAAGTCAAGCTATTCACCAAGCACTATGAACACAAGAATCTGTGATCATAAAACCCAATTCCATATTGGCTCTACGTTACATGATTCATGAAAACCCACAGTCTGGTCCATAGTCTGAGTCAGGATTTGAGCTCAAGTTGGACAGAGTCAAAGACTGTGGTTTTCAGTGATCCAGAAGTGGCTTTCTGAGCAACTTCATCCAACAAATGCAAAAGTTAGGCTCTGACACCAAAGGGTGTGTGAGAGTTAGGTATCAACAAAAGAACCACTCCAGGATCTAGAACACTCAATGAACAACATAAACATCTGTTTTGGACAAATTGGACAAATTTTTACCAGAGAGACACAATTACTCACTTTATATGCAATATGTGTAGATTCTACTTATCAAGTTTGAGAACTCATAAAGGGATAAACACTTCATTTAGACGTTCTAACTTCAAAAACACAAAATACGGGCTGGAGAGATGGCTCAGAGGTTAAGAGCACCTACTGTTCTTCCAAAGGTCCTGAGTTCAATTCCCAGCAACCACATGGTGGCTCACAACCATTTGTAATGAGATCTGGCGCCCTCTTCTGGCATGCAGGGATATGTGCAGACAGAACACTGAATATGTAATAATAAATAAATAAATCTTAAAAAAACCCTAAAAATATATAGAGCATCTTTGACATGCTACACTTAGAAGCTATAGATATGCACTTCTTCACCAAACTTTCTTTTTCAGAGCATTATGTGAGAGGTGTAGTAAGAATTCAAAGGTCACATGCACTGATCATAGATAATGTGACTATTACAGGATTCTAAAACAATGTGGTGAGATATACAAAGGTGCAAGATAAATGTCAAATCAGTTCTGTAAAATTAGTTTTTTGTAATAAAACTGCCAAGATATAACTTAAAGCATCATTTCAAAAATTGATCTCTTCATGTAATTGTTTTGCAAGAGAACATTCATGTAAATAATCTTTTTCAATGGGCTCCAAACTATTTAGCAGATAGTCTATTTGACTTTAATGCTTAGCTTTGTCTGGTAAATGGATGACATGTTCTTGCTTCATTTCCTTGCCTCAATAGTTATTCAATGAAAATAAATAATTCAACTAAATTGTCACAGGTTGAAATTCAGGATCTGTGCTCACCCCAGACATGAATTTAAGCTCTAACTGCATAATTACCTGCTAATTGTTCTGTGATTACATTTACCTTAAGCTGTCACAACTTTAAAAGGTACCCTAATTGAAGCTCAAATGATGGCATCTCTTCCTCCATTATGCTATCTACAGCTAAACTGCCATGCAAAATAAAGGTGTTTGAGTTTCTTTGAAACATGATCATCGCATCTGGACACTAAATAATTTTATACATGGTGATTATTGATGAAGCATGCTCATGCACTTTAAACAAGCCCAAGAGGGAAATTTATCAGAAGGCACAGTAATGTGTTAATATAAAAAGGCACTTTAAAATTACACATCTAATTACAAGGTTGTTTTGAACTTCTTGTTCTATGAAGTCCAAATGACAACTGAAATCTTGTCACAGAAAAGGTATTTTGGGCCTATGTGGATCACTGACAAGCATAGGTAATATTATTATGACTACTTGAACACTAAGGCCTTCCTATTGGCCATATTTTAAGCCTGAAGGAGAGAATTTTGGTTAATCAAATAAAAGGAAAGAAATGGATAGGTGGCTCTTTAAATGTCTTGTGTTCTCTTTGCTTTTCAAAACTTTAGGCATTATTAAAAATGACTTTTTTTTGTCCCCCAAGACCCAGCTGTAGCACTCTTGGGCATATACCCAAGGAATGCTCAATCATACCATAAGGGCATTTGCTTAGCTATGTTCATATCAGCTTTGTTAGTATTAGCCAGAACCTGGAAACAACCTAGATGCCCTTCAACTGAAGAATGGATCAAGAAAATATGGTACATATACACAATGGAGTACTACTCAGCAGAGAAAAACAATGACATCATGAGGTTTGCAGGCAAATGGATGGATCTAGAAAAAATCATCCTGAGCGAGATAACCCAGACTCAGAAGGACGAACATGGTATGTGCTCACTCATAGGAGGATACTAGATGTAAAACAAAGATGACTAGACTGCTACACAACTCCAGGGAGGCTACCTAGCAAACGAGACCCTAGAAAAGACACAGGGATCACCCAATGACAGAGAAATGGATGAGATCTACTTGAACAACCTGGATGACACTGGGTTTACGACAAGTTTTGAGGGAAAGAAAGCTTAGGGGAGCAGGAGATCCCAGCTGGATTAAGAACAGAAAGGGAGAACAAGGAATAACAGACCATGATAAATGAAGACCACATGAGAACAGGAATAGGCAGAGTGCTGGAGAGGTCCCCAGAAATCCACATTGTGGATTTCTAACCTCTATAGACTGCTGACAATGGTCGAGAGAAAGCCTGATCTGACCTAGTCTGGTGATCAGATGACTAAACACCCTAACAGTTGTCTTGGAATTCTCATCCAATAACTGATGGAAGTGGATGCAGAGATCCTCAGCCAGGCCCCAGGTGGAGCTCCAGGTGTCCAACTGTCGAGAAAGAGGAGGGACTGCAAGAGCGTGAATTGTTGAATCCAACATTGGAAAAAACACAGGGACAAATAGCCAATTGAATGGAAGCACATGAATTATGAACCAATGGCTGAGGAGCCACCAGCTAGATCAGGCCCTCTGGATAAGTGAGACAATTGAATAGCTTGATCTGTTTGGGAGGCACCCAGGCTGTGAGACCAGGACCTGTCCTTAGTGCATGAGCTGGCTGTTTGGATCCTTGGACTTACACAGGGACACATGCTCAGCCTGGAAGGAGGGGACACGGTTAAATGAATCCCCAGGGGTGTCTTGGTCCTGGAGGACATGGGAATGGAGGGGAGGGGCTGGGGGGAAGGTGGGGGTGGGGGCGGGAGGGGGAGGACAGGGGAACCCATGGCTAATGTATAAAATTAAAACACACAATAATAATAATATAAAATGACTTATTTTGGGGGGTTAGGCCATGAATTTGTCTGATTTTCATCCCTCTGACAAAATATGTGAGAAAACATCTTATTGGAGAGAAGATTTATTTATGCTGTTTGAGAGGTTTCAGTTCATGATCACTTGGCTCCATTGTTAGGCGTGTGTTGAGAAAGAGCATCATATGAAACAGGAGAACGTTGTAATGGTTGAGCAGACTGGACAGAGTTGTTTACCTTATGCAGCTGAAAACACACACACACACACACACACACACACACACACACACACACCACAAGAAGTTATCTTTGCCAAATGAAATTTTACACCTGAAACCAGAAATTCCTTATCTCTCTACTCCTTAGATTTAAATCCTTGGGGGAGAAACCTGGCTTAACTAGTCATTTAGCTTATTTAAACAGAAGGTGAGTGGGAGAGTGATCTATTTGGGGATCAGTGTGTTAAAGAAACAGTGGTAACACCTCAGGCAAATCTTCCTGGTAGTAGCTGCTGATATTAGCAATGAATGTCTGAGACATGTGATCTGGGGACGGTGTGATTGTTCTGTTACTTATGCTTCCAAATAGACAAACTTCCCTGCTAGCAACTTGGTGGTATGTGCACTTTGTATATATATATATATATGCCTCAAATATGCAATATGTTATTGTGGTAGGTAGGAAAAAAGTAATGCAAGCTAATTAGGTCATATACAGACACCTTGAACTCAAGCAGTTATAATGTCAATTTATTATGGCAATTTTTTTTCCTTCTTTTGGAATTCAGTTTTTCAAATGTAATATGTGAGCATAAGCATTTTATACCAGAGTCTGCTTGTAATGGTGGAATGGAATAATGTACACAGTGTGATTAGTATAGTACCTAGATGTAGAAAGAATTGTGTGTGTGTGTGTGTGTGTGTGTGTGTGTGTGTGTGTGTGTGAGAGAGAGAGAGAGAGAGAGAGAGAGAGAGAGTAGAACATGTGCAGATGTACATATATGTTAGTGTATATTTGAGTGTGGGTGAATACAGAAGGCAGAAGTCAACATTTCATGTATTCCTAAATAGCTGTTGAGACATTACTATTTTTATTAAGAAATTTTTTACTCATTTTACACACCAATTACAGATGCCCCTCTTCCCTCCTCCTGCTCCTCCAGCCTCCCTGCTCTCAACCCACTCCCTATGCCCTCCTACAAGAAGGCAAAGCCTCCCATGGGGAATCAGCAGAACCTGGTACATTCAATAGGGGCAGGTACAAGCCCCTCCCCCTGTCTCTAGTCTGTATGAGGTATTCCACCATAGGTAGTGGTCTCCAAAAAGCCAGTTCATGCACCAGGATTGGATCCTGATCTCACTCCCAGGGGGGCTCCTTAAGCAGATCAAGCTACCCAACTGCCTCGCTTATGCAGAGGGCCTAGTCTAGTCCTGTGGAGGCTCCACAGGTGTTGGCCTAAATTTCATGAATTCTTACAAGCTTGGTTTGGTTGTCTGTGTAGGTTTCCCTATGATGATCTTGATGCCCGTTGCTCATAGAATCCCTCTTCTCTCTCTTCAACTGGACTCCTGGAGCTTAGCCTGGTGTTTGACTGTGGATCTCTGCATCTGCTTCCATCAGTTACTGGAGAAAGGCTCTATGATGACAGTTAGGGTAATCACCAATCCGATTACTGGGGTAAGCCAGCTCAAGCACCCTTTCCACTATTGCTACTAGTCTAAGATTGGATCACCATTGTGGATTCCTGGAAATGTTCCTAGCACCTGGTTTCTACCTATCTCCATGATGTCTCCCTCTATCATGGTATCTCTTTCATTGTTGTCCCATTTCATCCCTGTTCCAGCTCGATAATCTCATTTCCTTATGTTCTCATCCCCCATCCTCTACCTTCCGCTGCCAATCCCTCAACCCCAGTTAACACATGGAGATCTCATCTATTTCCCCTTCCTAAGGTGATCCATGCATCCCTCCTTGGGTCCTCCTTGTTAACTAGCTTCTCTGAAGCTGTGGATTGTAGTCTGGTTACCCTTTTCTTTACATCTAGTATCCATCTATGAGTGAGTACATACACTTCTGAGTCTAGATTACATCACTCAGAATGATATTTTCTAGTTCCATCCATTTGCCTGCAAATTTCATGATATCATTACTTTTTTTCTTGTTCCTGAGTAGTACTCCATTGTGTATATGTACCACGTTTTCTTAATCCATTCTTCAGTTGTGGGACATCTAGATTGTTTCCAGTAGCACAGACACTGAAAGCAACAATTAATAAATGGGACCTCCTGAAACTGAGAAGCTTCTGTAAGGCAAAGGGCATGGTAAGTAAGACAAAATGATAGCCTAAAGAATTGGAAAAGATCACCCATTCTACATCTGACAAAGGGCTGATATCCAAAATATATGAAGAATTTAAGAAACTAGACATCAAAATACTGAACAATGCAATTAAAAAAATGGACTACAGAGTTAAACAGCGAATTCTCAACAGAAGAATCTCAAATGGCTGAAAGGCATTTAAGGAATTGCTCAACATCCTTAGTCTTCAGGGAAATGTAAAACAAAATGACTCTGAGATACCATCTTACACCTGTCAGATAACAGCTTATGTTAAAGATGATGTGGAGCAAGGAGAACACTCCTCCACTCTTGGTTGGAGTGAAAACTTATACAGCCACTTTGGAAATAAGTATGGCAGTTTCTCAGAAAATTAGGAATCAATCTCCCTCAAGGCCTAACTATACCACTCTTGAGCATATACCTAAGGAATGCTCAGTCATACCACAGAGCAACATGCTGAACTATGTTCATAGCAGCATTGTTCATTATAGCCAGCAATCTTACTTTTTGAGACAATGTCTTTCACTGAATATGAGAGTCTCTGACTGCCCCACAATTCCAGAGCCTTTGTGCTGTCTGCATCTCCTCATGGAGAGTATTAGAGTTGTGTATATTAATACATGCCTGCCATTTTACATGGGCACTAAGAACTAAATTCAGGTCCTTATGCTTGTGCAGCAGGTACCTTACCAAGAGGTGCTTCTTTCCATCTCCAGAAAAAAAAAAAATACAATAATTACATCTTCCAAACCAAGACTATTTTCTCTAAGTCCTGAATCTTGATTTAACCATGTTTAAATATTTTCTAATATGTAAATATAGTTTACTACATGTTATAATGTGTGTGAATATGTATATGTAAAGTTTTAAATGTTAAACAAGGGCTATTGAGGTGGCTGCTCCTTCCTAGGACCCTAGTTAAATACCCAGCACTGACATAGTGACTCACAACCATATGGAATTCAAGTTCTGGGGAATTTGACACACATTCTTGTACCAGAAAAGCATGTGGTACACAGACATCTGTAAGAGCAGATACATATACACATAAAATTAAAAAAAAAACTTAAATGTTAATCTACACTTTCAACAAAGATTCATAGCTACTGTTTCTTTTACAAGTTAACTTTATTTTTCTCTCTTGATAATAGGATATATATATATATATATATATATATATATATATATAATTTTCCAAAAAATGTTCACACTGGTTAATTTATATATTACCATTTCATAATCTGAATGATATATGGCACTGAAACAATACATCTTGAATGTCTAACTCTTATCTTTTTATAACTGTTTATTAATCTATGTAATGAATCCATTATACTCCATTGTTCAATCATTTCCTTGACCCCAACTTTTGTCACATGCATTTGCATGTCAATCGTACCCCTCCATCAAGCAACCACTGGTTTTATTACTGTACTTTTGCTTTTCAGAAATTGACTACTAATAGAATTATAGCATATTTTGTCTTTTACGTGATTTTTTTATATATGTGTTTGAGAAACATAGACATTGATGGCATCTTTAGTATGTTTTATTGAATTGATCAGCACTACCATGTTGCAAAGATAGACCTTATTTATCTAGTTTCTTTTCCCATGGACAAATATCTGGATTGTTTCCAATCTCAAGTTGGTGGGAATAACACTATTATAAACATTTTCTCCTTAACCTTTGTCTAAATAAATGGGGCTTTTGCACTATAATGAATTCAGCAACTGTTCTCAGACAAAAACAAATGTATGCCTTAACAGAAGAGATTACCATAATTTGGTTTAAATTTTCACGGAAGCTTGTGCCTCAGATGCTGCCTGCAAATCCACAGATTTCCATGTTAAACTTTCTTCTGAAATTGGGGAGAGTATAGCTCAGTAGGAGTGTACTACCCTGAGATAGAAAAGGTCCTGGATTCAATCTCTGGCAATTCAAGAGTAAATAAATAAAATTAATTTTCTAATAAAAACACATTATTTTAAAAACTAAACACATACTGGTGTAAAATCATAAACATTCTCTGTTTGAGGGAAGATAGAGCTAGTGGCACCTAAGAAATAAAGCCATTTATGAAGTTAATAATATACTAAACATAAACAGAGTGACCTGCCTATGAGAGAGGGATGTGAATAATTGTGACATCTGCTATGCTGGGAATGTATTGATAGGTAGAGCACTGGACCTCTGTGCCCTGGGAAGTATGTAATACTGTAAAAACAAGTTGAGTTTAGGTCAAAACTTGACCTCCAGTCTTGAATTACAAAGAAGGGAACAGAAATAACCTATATCACCAAAATCTGTCATCACAGTAAAGTATATGCCACAGGCTGCAGGCTAAGCTGTGAAGGAGACAACTGAAAAGTATGGTGGGTGCCCAGGTACAAGGAACTTGGGGCTCACTGCTGCTTATGAGATATGGAGGAAAATCTTCCTTGCTGAGCTTTCAGAAATAGATTCTACACAGACTTTTCAGCTTTACGCAGTCAGGTTGAATTTACTTCCTGCCAGATTTATAAAAGACCCACAGCCAGGAATTTAGTTACTTTTAAACATATGATGTAATTATGTACATACAGTGCCTAACACAGACCAGGCATCTAATTCTTTGTGGCTATTAGGACCTATCCAATATCATTAAAATCGGGATAAAATAGTTGGGAAATCTGATATATAAATGAATAACTGAAAATAATTGATCTGTCCTGTCATGGAGGCATTGCAATGGAAGGGTGGTCTTCATGGGTGGTCTTCATGGGTGGTCTTCATGGGTGGTCTTCATGGGTGGTCTTCATGGCTCTACAGGAGTAAGAGATGAATTTGCATAAGCCAAAAGAAGAGCAAAAGGCAAAACAAATCCAGAGAACTGAGCAAAAGTATGGAAAGTGAACCGGAAATAAAGACACAAGGGGGCATTTTAAATAAAGGACCAATATTCACCAAGACATGACTACCTGAGGACACAGGAAATGTGGGGAAAGAGGCAATCTTGACAACTTGGTTAGAAAGGATGGAGCGGACAATTATTCTTGGCTTTGGTAATCTCAAGATTTTAACAATCAGGAAGGTGAAACAAAATTCAGAGGAGGTCCTTGGAAATGAACAAGCCCTGTCCAGAATGACATGAGAATGAGATAATCTCCAGCAATATTCTGATAGTATGGTCTGTCATAGAAAATGTCCCTTAACTTTCTCATGACCTCTGCAACAGTACATGGAAATAGAAGTTTCTGGGTCCTTTCTAATTTAGGAAGCCTGTCTTTGGACTAACGGATTTTCTCTAAATCCATAGTTATATAGTTTTCTATTTTAAAGGTAGTTGTACTAACTTAAACTTTAATGGTATTTGGCAATTGTTTTTGTTCTCTGAAGACACAATGAGTTATTACTATATAGAAAATTAAGATTTACAGCAACAATAGGGAATGTAAGGATGGACCTGATTTCCAGTTTTGTTTGGTTATTTAGTTACATATTTGCTATCTAATTCAAACTTTGTTGTATATAGTATTTTCAATGATTTCTTTCCTTTTGGTGATTTGTTACATGAATACAATTAGTAGTAAACATATCCAGGTGTTCATTTCCTCTCTCTAAGTCCTCTAATAAAATACTAACACATTGCCTATCCCAACCTCATTTTTTTTCCTTCTGTTCTGTTTGATTTGTTTATAATGGATAAACACTAAGTCCAAATGAACATGGTGGCAGAATCTGGAATCCTAGCACTGGGAAGACAATGGCAGGAGGTTCACCTCAATACTGCCACTAGCCTGGTCTATACAGAGAGTTCCAGAACAGCCAGGGTTACATGTTAAGATTGGGTTTCACACTTTGTATTGGACTAATTCATATTTATAGGAAATAGATTTTATTTCAACAACATAGAACATCTACCTTATCAGGTGTGGTGATATTGTGTTCCCCAATATACTTTGCACCCTAATAAACTTGTCTGGGGTCAGAGAACAGAATAGCCACTAGACAGATCTGGAGGCCAGAAAATGGTGGCATACATCTTTAATCCTAGCATTCTGGAGGCAGATGCATCCGGATCTCTGTGAGTTCAAAGCCACACTGGAAACAACCAAGCATGGTGAAACATGCCTTTAATCCCAGAAAGTGTTCACAGGAAGCAGAAAGGTATATAAGGCATGAAGACCAGGATCTAGAGGCCCTTTAAGCTTTGAGGCTTTTAGCACTATTTCAGCTGAGATCCTTTAGATGAGGACAAAGAGGCTTCCAGTTTGAGGAAACATGATCAACTGAGGAATTGGTGAGGTGAGCTTAGCTGTGGCTTGTTCTGTTTCTCTGATCTTTCCGTGTTCACCCCAATATCTGGCTCCTGCATTTGTTTTTTATTAATAAGACCCTTTAAGATTCATATTATGTCAGGCATGTTAGGAAACAATGATCAGTAGACAATTAGGGAGCCTTATTGCTTCCCTTAAGAGACTGTTATTGATAGAATTTTCCTACTGCTATACTATCAAAGATGGTCAGCAGGCCTATTAAAGGGATTTCCTCTTACATATATATGCACATAGGTTTCATAATTCAAATGGTTTGTCAACAATAGGGGTCATAAAAGATTAAAACTGCAATTTAAAATCTCTTTCACACACAGATTAATAAACACAGCAAAATATAAAATACCTTCCTTCTCTGTCTAGTAGTGTGCAATAGTTTCAAGTCTGTGGCATCACACTGTGGGTAGGAAGGACACATGTAGGACTCAGCCTTAGATTTCCTCTACACAACTTATCTGCTTGCCATAAATATTAACACTGCTTTACAGCTTGCTTCTTGTGCAAACTGTCTGCTGTCCCCATACCTGACTCTCCCTCTGGTGCCATGTGTTCTAGCACATTTATTGGAAGGAAATGATGGGTCAGTTGACTTAAAGAATTTGTGCTGCTTTTAAAAATCTTCGCAATGATAGAAAAAAATGTAAGTCAGTTGAAACATCTGTGAATAAATGGGAAAACAATAGCATTTTATAAATCCAAAATACCTTGCAATTTTTGAAAGATTAACCACTAGACTGAAGTAATCTTAGAACTTAAAAAAGAAATGAGCTAAATGATCTTGAATGTTACTATCATAGTTTTTTCCACCATTTCTTCCAGCTATCAACTCAGCACAGGAGGCATGAAAGGATAAGAAAATCCTCTGGAACATTTGCTTAATATTTCTATCTCATTTAACCTCTATTTGGGGACTTAGCATTGGGATAAGTTGTTAGGATACTCAATAATAGTGAACATCCTATTCTTTAGAATTTCCATCATAAAAGATGGTCCAGAGCACTAAGCACATAATAGTTCTAGACGATCCATAACTTCAGTTGATAAGGTCATAGTCTCAAAGGAGATTAAGATGAAGTTTCAGAAAGAGACAGATTTTTGAACTTTAAGAACCTACTGAAATTAGAGATGTAGAAACTATGAATTTCCAAAGAATAATTCAACAAGTGAGAAATTTTCTTTTATCATATTTGATATCATTTCTTAGGACACATTAAATGGTTAGAATACACAGTTTTTAAGAGATGAGATGAGAGGCATGCTAGGCTCCCAGACAATAGTTTTGAACAAGCTTTGATATTTAAAAAATATAATCTTTCAATAAGTTTTATGTAAACAGTTTTT
Organism: Onychomys torridus; assembly: GCF_903995425.1. Taxonomy (NCBI): domain Eukaryota; kingdom Metazoa; phylum Chordata; class Mammalia; order Rodentia; family Cricetidae; genus Onychomys; species Onychomys torridus. Next base: position 28,630,898 of record NC_050447.1, read on the forward strand.
CTACTAGTCAATGATAACAGATTGATGATTTGGAAATAAAATTCTTGCCTTATTGGAGGCAAAGAAATCGTCTTATGGAGAAGGCTTATAACACAAGCTAAGCAGCTAAATATATATGAACTTAACAAAATTTTTATTATCACAACATTTTAAAGAGATATGGAAGGCTTATGAGGAATCTACCAAAAAGGGCTACAAATGTAAGGTAATTTAAGATCAATGTCAAATTTCTGATTATAACCAGTTTTGAATTGTTAAGAGCATAAATTTTATTTTCACTGGATAAAAATATTAACTGCCTTCATTTAACCAAGCCACATTCTACACAATGTGTCACAAATATCAAGTTATCCACCATAAATAAGATTTATTTGTTCATTAAAAAGAAGGACTTTTCTATGAGATGTGAAAGTTGTAATCATCTATGGTTTAAGAGAATTTAGAAACAAATTGATACTATGTATATTTACAAAAATAATGGCACTAGGTTCATGCTGGGGCCAGGGAGCTCTCCACAGATGGGGTGGAGTCCAGATTTACACTACCCAGCATGTGTTTCATTCTATACACTAGGTCTTAAATACCATTAGAAAATAAGTTGTTACCTCCATAACATTTGCATCACTATTGTACCCATAGGCATATCTTACCATTCTGGTTTCTACTGATTAAAATATAAAGAATAAGAGGCTGTAGATTTCTCAGAGAGAAATGGGACATCTACATCATTCACCTGTCCATTGCTCAGTGACAATTATAGAATAGGTGGAAATGATTTAAGAGCCAGACTTCTGAGAGAACTGGAAAAAAAAGTGACTTCTTGACATGATGGACTAATGCATCCATAAACACATGGTGTGCCAGTCCCACCCAACCTGTTCTACAATCCTGAATAAGGGTGTGAGGATTGAGATACAACAGATAGGAAAAACAGATATAAAAGAAAAAGACAGATACACAGGATAGCTTTGGGAGGGCTCTGAGTCAATACCACAGCAGCCCTGAGTTTAGTTCTCAGAGCCTTTTTATACCCAAAGCAAGGAGGAGGGCAAAAGATGTCCCCCTCTCAAGGGCACTATGGTTCAAGGTACAAACAAGTGTGAATACCTCCTTAATTACCAAACATCCTGTTATCCAGCCTTGAAGGATAAAGACACTCTTGAACTCTCTGACATTGAGTCAAGATGGAAATCAAACCACAAACCGGAGTCACTCTGGGCAGAGGAAGAGGGGTTCATGAGCCTCCACCTTAACTCAGGCATGGATAATTGAAGGAGAGAATGAGTCCATTTTCTTTTAGAGTAGATCTCTCTTGGTAGCTTCCCAGGATTCTCCTGTCTCTACTTCCCTTCCTTCCATATTAGCAGTAAGATTACAGAGGTAGGCCACCATGCCTGGCATTATATGGTTTCTGGGAATTTGAACTCAGATTTTTAGCTTGCATAGCAAAGAATTTATTCACAGGTAAGAATACCACCTCCAACCTTAGTTGGTGACTATTTTAGATAATTCAAAGCATAACATTTGGGTGAATTAGAGACACTATAGACATTATTTACTTCCTAACTGCTGATAGGTCTGCAATTATGTTACAAATCTGGGATATTGAGTGGTTAGGCATAGACATTTTCCTGGAAATTTAATGTTTTCTAGCCAAATTATATACTTATGCAACTACTGTGTGTCACAAAGCTGTGGGAGTATGCTCTCTGTCACATTTTTTTTTTAAATCTTAGTTTCCCTATGTGCAATTTGGGGAAATCTGGTTTAACAAAGTAAAACAGACAGCATTCTGATAGATAGTTTATCTTGCTTAATGAGCCTGAATAGTTATTAGGAAACAGAGAAGCGGTGGCATAGATGAGTAACAGAACAGCCCATAGTATTTTGTGGCTTTATTCCAGTAGTCCCTCTTGATAAATTTTAGGGCTGCTGGAGGCTTCTCCACTGTAGCAACAAACCGAATCAGGAACAGCCCAGGTTTAATAGATAAAGTGCTCCTAAGCAATTTCCCAGCTCTGCAGAGAAGAGAAGGGGACTAGACCAGAAGAACCATGTGTCTGTTTTCTGGGATGCTGCTTATAAATCCTGTAGGAGTAGTCTTAGGCCTCTCTGGGGAGGAGCTGTGTTTGGTGGGCTTTGAAGGGGAAGGTTTAGGGAAAGAGATGGGGAGGAGAGCTGAGGTGGATCTTCCATCAGTCTCCTTCCAAGCATTCCAGACTATTTGGGTATAGGGATGCCAGGGTTCCAGGGGTTGAGGTGGAGCTCCCACCCAAGAACCTCTCACTGCCACAGCTCTTTTGCTCCCACTGTCAAATTCTACTGCAGCTACTTTTCCTACCTCATTAGTATAACTTAGATGGAACCTCAAAAACCATTTGTGTGTTTGTATTTCTGAGCTGCAGTTTGCACACAATTGCAGTGCTTACATAGGCCAGTACAAGCTTCAACTCCCTGGGAATGGGAGCTGTAGGTTTTTATGACCTGCCCACTGTGTGTGAGAGATTCCAACGCAATCCTCTGCAAGATCAGCACATCCTCTTAAACACTGGATCATCATTTCATCCCTGAGATAGAACTTTAATGAGTACACTCATTTGTTGCTTTGTTCACAAATCATTATTTGACTCCCATTGGGCCAATGGCAAAATTCTCATTTCCATTGACTATCTTCATGTACACCAACATGAACTGAGACAAGAATTTTTCTCTCAGAGCTGATTGGGCATATAAAAAGGGGACTGAATTTATACTCCTTGGAATTTGAAGGAATACAGTTTCTGTTTTGTGAATAAGCAATACCACAACAGAAAAAAAAAGCGAGAGAGACTGTCCGACATGAGAACTAAGATTTATGAAGCTTCCCTGCAGAGAAAAGCTGTATTGTAAAACTGAAATCTCTCAGTGCACCTAAGTTCCTTAGCTAGGCAGATTCTCCAAGGGCTCTGTCATCTCCACGGACATTCCTTGGTGATTTTATGAGATGATTTCAATGTTCTCACCATGAACCATACCATTTCATGTAAACTTCTACTTGTGTTGTCTAATTTACAGTCAACATCCTACCAAACATATTGATAGAGTGTCTGTATGGTGAATTATGTCTTGATAAGATAATGAAACACAGAAGCAAGCAAAATAAGACAGTTTCCCATATATTGTATTTTTTTATTCATTGTGAGAATTTTATGCGTAAGTACTGTATTTACATCATTTCCATCTTATCCTGTCCCCATACAACTTGTTCCATGTCCCTGCATTTCCTTTCAAATTCATAATCTCTCCTTTAATTATTATTGTTATAACACATAAAATACACAACAACAAATACTGATTCTATTTACATATTGCTCATATATATATATGATATGTATAAGTCTGATTGATTTGGATTTGATAGCCTATCAAATCATGGGCCTCATTGCTGGAGAAGACTGACTCTCCTTCTGTGAATAACATTAATTACCTATAGTTCATCATCTAAGGATGTGGCCTTGTGATATTAACCCCCTCTACATTGTCATGTTAGCTATTGCTGTCACTGGGCAGGTCCTTTTAGGTGACCATAATTTTGAGATTTCATGGGTGCAGTTTCTCTGTCATATATAGAAAAAACTATTTTGTTGCAGAATTTTGATCCTCTTTCTAATCCAGCTTTTCTACCTCCTGTTCTGGGATGTTGCCTGAGTTTTCAGTGTAGAGGTTACATTTTAGAGGTATCAGTTATGATGTACACCCCAGGGTTAGTTTTTCTCCACATTTTGACCAGTTGTGGATTTCTGCTTCCTAAAGAAGCTCTTTGATGAGTTAGGAGACCTAAATATCTACATGTGTAAGGATAAGACTTCAGAAGGCAGTTATAAAGTAGTCTAGTCTAGCACACTCTCAGTAGTAGGCTCTTTTCTATAGTCAATGTCCTCACCAGGAAGGGGTGGTAGATTAGGTTTACTGTGCCTGGATTAAATTCCTTCTTATGGAGCAGGCCTTATATCTATTTAGATAGCTGTTGGTTATCTCAATGTTAATATGTGTCACTATTGCATCCACCAGGATATTTTTCTGAGATTATAATATAATTACATTTCTCCCTTCCCTTTCCTTAGTCCAAATCCTCCCATATATGCCTCCCATCTTCTCTCAAATTTATTAGCTCTGTATTAATTGTTAATGCATGCATATATGTACATTTACATATATATTCCTTAATATAATCTTCTTGGTCTGAATAATGTTACTTGTAAATATGTTATCAGGGATTATCATTTGACATTGGACAACTAATTGGTCTGCTTTTCCCTGGGGTAGATGACTTGCCCTAAATCCCACTCCTAGCTTTCCTCAGTTTCCTCTAGGTTTTTGTGTAGAGTTGAGGCCTCAGGGATGTTTTCTTGTCCTCTTTGGCATGTCTATTGTACTTGTTCAGCTCATGTTTGAGCAGCCGTGTTGTTAAGGCTCTACAGGTATCGTTTCTGACATTACTGGGAGACACAGTCTCAGTGTAATCTCCTTAACTCTCTGGCTCTAAGAATCTTTCTGCTTCTTCTTCCAAAATATTCCCTGAGACTTAGGAGAAGGAGTATTTTGTAGATATATTTACTGGGGCTGTGTTCTACAACTCTGCGTTTGATTGGTTGTGATTTTCTATATTGGTCTCTGTTTGTTGACAAGAGAAGATTCCTTGATAAGAGTCACAGACTACACATGCCTGTTGGTATAAGGACAGATGCTTATAGATTATTTTTCATAACTGTGCTGATTTAGTAAATTAATGGTTGTATATTCTCCTTCAAAAGCCATTATTTCACTAGCAATGTTTTGTTATGTAGGTTTCTTGTACCAAGTTTCCCTCTTGTTGAGTGGGTCATAAATCCAAATCCATTAGAGAGACGTTAGTTACTGCCAAGTTATGTGTGATACTTGTTGGTGGTTGATGTGGTTCATAGGCTTTGTTGCTTGGCAAAAATATTCTTTGCCTCCTTCCTTTGGATACTTGCATGGTGTTTTCTGGTACTGTGATAGCTAGTACTAAAGGAGGGAACATTTAGATCAGTTCCATCAGGGCTCTGAGTTTTGTTTCTGAAGTGCATGGTGTCTTCAGCAATAGAGATTAACTTCCATCTCTGGAGGTCTCCCAAGGGTAATAACAATTACCTGCACATTTGGGTAGTTTCTTGGACAGTCTACACCAATAATTCAAAAGGTTTATCATATCTGGTATTGCAGTTTTGCTAGCATGGTCATTGAGTATTGGAGGGAATGTCATTAGCCCAGATGAAAATAGTTCACTAAAACCAGGTGTGCATATTTTATACACAGAATTGTGTATAATTAGCTAATAGTATGACTCAGTGTGTGTACTTAGACATCCTTGTTGTTCTTTTACTATCTTCCCTCCTTCGTCTGTATTTGTCTACCTACGACTTCCTAAGGAGCCCTGCTTTTTCCATTTTGCTGTCAGATCACTTATATCTTGCTATTCTACTTTACTCTCTTCCAAAATTCTTCTCTATTGACCTCTATCTCCAGCCATAAAAGCCCCCTTTTCCATTTCACTGATCATATTATATGTACCCTGCTATTACCCTCATTATTCCACACCAAGACCCGTATCCTGCCAATCGTCTTGTTTTAATCTCATGGTTTCTGTAATTACTGTAGACTATATACCCACATTTGAAGATTTAGAGCCAGAAGGCTTCAGAGAGAGAGCAGGAGACAGTTGTCTTTCTGAGTCTGAGTTACCTCACTCAATACAGTCTTTTCTAGTTCCATCCATTTACTTGCAATCTTGCTGTGTTGGTCACAAAATAAAAGAGACAGACATAAATACAAGTAATTATAGTCCTCTGACATTAAAAATGATAACATAATTAAACATTTGAGAAAAAAATCTCTTCTTGAGGAAACTAGAGGTACACATGTAGAAGAATAAAATTAATCCTGTATCTATTACTTTGCATAAAAACAACTCCAAATTTATCAGCAACTTTAATGTGAATCCTGAAATGGTGAAATTTTGTGCATATTTTTTTAAAGAGAGGACATATATTGAAGGAACAACAATATAATGTTCAAGATAGCTAAATGTTAGATTATGATTTGTTCAGTGTATCACTAGTTTTAGTGTAAGCAATAGCATCCACTGGACCTCAAAACAGTGTCTGTGAAGACACTAGCTGTTCTCTTCATTCACATTCCTCAGCACATATAAGACCAAAAACAATTGTTCTACAAGGTCACCACCTAGATGAGTCAAAGTCCTTGGCTGGAAACCTAAAAGATATGGAAAATGCAATATACAAAAGAATCCAGGATCTTTAGTCCTTTCACTTAGTCCTTTTGCACACCATGCAGGCTCTTACAATACAACAGTGCTGAGGCAAATGTTCTATCAACAGGAGACAAACTCAGGGTAAAGGTGGTGAACAGTTTTCATTTGCAAAGGCTTCAACAATAGGTAGACCAAGATTACAAAGCCTAGGCCAATGATTTAGGTTCTTTGACCCTCAACTTTTCAAGTAGCATATGCAGTCATTAAGTAAATAATCCATCTGGTACATAGACATCTAAATTTGCTAATGAATATAATAATGTTCATCACACAGAATAGATGTGATTAAAGGTGATTTCCCTCCACCCTGGAGCCCTCTAAAACAGCAGTTCTCAGCCTGTGGGTCATGACATTGTTGGGGTGAATGATCCTTTCACAGTGATCACCCCAGACCATTGAAAAACACAGAATTTGAATTATGATTTATAACAGTAGCAAAATTACAGTTAAGAAGTTGCAACAAAAATGCTTTTATGGTTTGGGGTCACCTCAACATGAGGAACTATATTAAAGTGTTACAGCATTAGGAAGGTTGAGAATCACTGTTCTTGTATATGATGAGAGTCAATGAAACCAGAAAATGAGAAGATATTCAGGGTAATGAAGAAGATGAAGATGAAGGAAAGGTTTTCTTCATGAGTTCCATGTTATCTGACTAAAATCCAAACAAAGGATAACAAAATTTCAAATTCATATAGGAGTCTAGCTATAGTCATTACTGGTCATCATTCTGTTTTCAAGATCATGTTTTTTTGCAGCATCTTCATCCTTTCAACTTTTGTGAAAAACCCTCCTCATGTAAAATAGAATTCCAACTTCCATTCTCTTTAAGGTTCAGGATGCACAACCAAATTACTGCTCCCTACCAACTTACCATTTTAATGATGCAAGAAAGTTGGCATGCTATAGGGAAAGAATTTTTTAAAACATCATTATACATGTTTATGAATCACTTTTCATATATCTTCACTTTTATAATCACTTTTAACTATTTTATATTTAAAAATAGTATTTTCAAGTAAGGTATATGAAAAGTCTGTCTATAGTTACCATAACCATCATGAATCAAACAAATTGATTAAGATTTCTAAAAGTCAAGTGAGGCTGTGATTGGTGAAAGGAATAGAAAGATAAGTAAAGCAGTGTTCTTAATCTCAAAAGACACAAAACACACAGAAATGTAGAAAATATGCCTGCAAATAATAGAGACCTTTGCTTACCATACAGATATATGTGGTAGCATAATTTTAATATTATATAAATATCCCTATGTTGCAGGGGAAAAACTTAAAATGTAGAGAATTTAATAAATGTACTAAGTCTTTGAGACAAAAAGGTTGATACAAACATAGATGTGTAGGTGGTGGGCTAGGTGTAGATATAGCCAGTATGGACTTAAATATTATTTTCTTTATCTCATCTCTGTTCACAGGGAAGATAGCTCATATTAATTCCTTAGTAACTCCTTAATTAATACTTGATGAATTTCCAATAGGCTCTGAAGTGCTCAAGATAGATAAAACCTTGACAGCTTAACTGGAGGGATAATATGTGCATGTTCACAAAACACTCCATTAATGGCATGAGGTATTCTGGAAATATGAAAGAATTGTCTGCAAAGCTGACAAAGACTGATAGGGCACAAATCCATACTAATATCATAAACTACACTAGGGAATGCATTTCTTGACCATGCCGTTTTCATTTTCCCTGAAAGAAGTAGTTCTAGATTTGTTTCTGTGTGTAAAACTATGGAAGATGGCTCTGTAAGTTTTCAATATGTTGAAATATTTTACAAGATAGTGTTTTACTTCGTTAGTGTTAGCATACTATTTGTCTGCATGGGTCTCTCAGTTTGTCAACAGTTTTTTAGGCATGTTAGGTTTGAGGGGAATTGGGCAGGGTCTCATTTTATTTGAAGCAGTAGCTACAGGGAGCCTTCCATGTCTGGATTCCATCTCTCTGGGGACTTCTGGAGAGGCAATGGATTGAAGTGACAAGGGACAAGATCTTAAAGCAAGCAGCAGGTAAGCCCAGGTAAGTTTATTTTCAAGATGCTTGAATGCCTCATTTTGCAACTTAAGAATTAGTTACTTGTCTAGTAAATAGAATTTTATTTTCTTCTCTCAAAGAGTGCTTGGCTTTCTGAAAATATCACAATAACTTGAGCTGTAGATTGAAATGCAAACTCAAAGAATTGGAGCCTATGAAGAATTGGAGACTCTCTTTTGTATAATTAACTTGTGAATACTCACATTGGAACTTGAAGTTCACAAGGCATTGGAAATACAGTTAGATTGGGAAAAATGTTGCATTTATATATGGAAGACATGATTGTACTAAAAGTCAAAGGAGCATTATGGTGATGAAGAACAGTATAAGGGGAAAAGTAAATTTAACATACACATTTAAAAAATATTTAAAAAATAAGAAAACAATCTCTGAGACATTGTTAGGAAGTAATAGGTTTTCCAAATAATGTCTTGGATCTATCTCTCTGACAGTAGTACTTTTGCTTTTAATGTTTTTAATCTTCTTTTGAGGAGATAGGGCACGAAGAATTTTTCCCTCCAGATCTTTCCTTTGTATAATATATCCTTATTTTTGTTCAACATTCCATGTGTTCATTCTTGGAACTGCTTTTTACTTTATGTTATCTTGAAGAACCTTCTGTCATCACAGGATATTACATAATCATCCTTGTAATTAGGGTACAGTTAAATTTGCTAGTTGATTTGTCAGCCAGTTGTTATCTAGGTTCTGTGAAATCTTGGCAACCTCATCACTGATGATTCATGCTCTGCATTAGCAGCCAAAGTAATGCCAGAGTCCCATGAACATACCTATAAGAGCAAGAGCTTCTGCTTCTGAATTAATTATCCATGTTCACATCAGCGCACACCTAGTGCCAACAATTAGGTAACAAGATAGCAGACATTAAACCCATCCCAGGTACCACAGTAGTACTGCACAGGAGCTCATGCCAGGGTGAAGTCTTTTTGTAAATTTTAAAAAATGGCACCTTTTTAGTATTAACCTGATACATGCAGATGAGGCAGGCCCAAGCCCCTCCCCGGTATCAAGGCTGTGCAAGGAGTTCCATCGACTTCCCACAGGAGACCTTCCCTTGTCAGAGGAGGAAATGGAGGGTGGGTTGGGGAGAAGGATAGGAGGTAGGAGCAGGGAAAAGAGAGGGTTCTGTGGTTGGTATGTAAAATGGATAAAAATTTCTTAATTAAAAAAAAGTTGACCTGAGAATAATCTAAATAGAAACTGATAATAAAAAAAAATATGAGAAAAACAACTGTATGTTCAATTATACATTATAATTGACAATCACAAAAAGTAATTTAAAATGTCTGAAACTTAGGAACACTTTAAATCTGTAATATTTGTAGAATTCTATTCCTGTGAACTGAATTTTGCCACCACTTTGTCTATTCAGCTTTACGCCTAACCTCCTATAAATCAGTTATTTAAAGTAAACTGACGTATTTTCTTACTTATTATTTCATAGAAAATAACACATAGTACAGAATTTATGATTCAAACCCTCCTATCTTATTTTGAATCTATTTCTTTTCTGTCTTTCAATACAAGGAAGGAAACCAATTGCTGAACTGGCTACTGGTATGATTTCCTTTGAAGGTTTTTTTGTTTTGTTTTGTTTTGTTTTCTTCTCATGCCTCATATCCAGTCTTGCTACCCTCTGCTACACAGCCATGCCACACACCTTCCTTAGGACCATGAGACCTCCTCTGCTCTCTACTACTGCCTCTCCTGTCTGTAGTGCACTCTGCTCTTCATGTGTGTCAAATTAAGATTTTAAAGAAAAGTAATCAAAACACAAACCTCCTTTGTTTAAAATAATACAATGATTTCCTATGACAAAATAGAATCAAATAAAATGCATCTTTCTGGTTCATAGATCTGACTTCTCTTTATCTTTAATCATAATATTATACCCCAGTTTGCAATTATTCTGAAGCTATGTTCACTTTCTTATTTTCCTCACACATGCCATACTTACCTTTTATATTTTTTAAAGATCTCCATTTTGCTGAAATCTCCCTTGAAATGATTGTACTTCTAAAAAAATAACTTCTTGTATGCCACTCTTTTAGAGAGGTAGGTCTTACACTCTTCTATGGGATATCATGTAGCTCAGTGTGGCCTCCATGATGCTCTATATCTAACTCTGGATTTGAACTTCTGTTCTTCCTGCTTCCCCTTCCCAAGTGATAGCATTGTATAGAAGCACCACCTTGCTTGAGTTTGAGATTATAATCACTACCAAAGTTATGTGAGGAAAGTAGCCAATCTTTACATTTTACTTATTTTATAGAATAATTTTATTTTACTGCACACAGGAGAAACCAAAACATATTTTTTTGTTGTTATCTCCTATTTCTAGATTTTTAGCTTCATGAAAGTAGAAATATTATCTTATTCTAAATCTTTAACTTACATTTCCTAACTTCTAATAGTTTTTAATATAACATGTAATGGATCATGGTAAAATTTACATTCGGTTTTAGCTATTTGATACTCTCCTTGTCATGAGACAGTGACTTCCTGACAGGAAAACTCACACTATCTAAATATTTCCACCATCATATAAATATGGAAAAAATACAAGTGAATAATGACAGTATTCAGTTGGAGTCAGGGTGGGGCAGCAAGGAGTTTCTGGAGAAGATAGCCAATCATCTACTAAATCCATTGCTGAGTAGAAGACACTGAAAAAGTATTAGACATGGGGAAGTTGGCTGAGAGTTCTGGCATTCAATGGGAAATAGGTATCTATATAAAACCTATGATGAATAGCAGCAAGAGTGTAGGTGTGGTGGTATTCTGTTCCCTACAATATTGTGTACCCTAATAAATTTATCTAGGGTCAGAGAACAGACAGCCACTAGAACAAAGCCAAAAATGGTGTAAGAGCAAGCCATAGCAGAAGTTGGGCAGTGGTGGTGCACGCCTTTAATCCCAGCACTTGGGAGGCAGAGCTAGGCGGATCTCTGTGTGTTCAAGGATACAACCAGCATGGTGACACATGCTTTTAATCTCAGAAAGTGAACCTTTAATCCCAGGGAGTGGAGGCAGAAAGGGAAAGATTATATAAGGCATGAAGACAAGAAACTAGAAGCATTTGGCTGGTTAAGCATTTGGCTGGTTAAGCATTCAGGCTTTGGAGCAGCACAGTTCAGCTGGGATTCATGTGGATGAGGACTCAGAAGCTTCCAATCTGAGGAAATAAGACCAGCTGAGGAACTGGCAAGGTGAGGTAGCTGTGGCTTGTTCTGCTTCTCTGATCTTCCAGCATTCACCCCAATAACTGGGATCAGATTTGATTTTATTAATAAGACTTTTTTAAGATTAGTGCTACATGTAGGTAGGAAAGAAAATGAATGCCAGCACCATTTCAGTACATACGACGATGAGGAAAGATGCTTCAATGAAGAGAGATAGCTAAAGCATGGGTATAGGTAAAGCATTTTCTACTTGGCTTAAAAATATAAAAGCAACCCAATGCCATGGTGACATTTGGGCCTGAGCTATAGCTGAGGGACATGTTTGGGTCCATGTTTGGGACATGGTCTACTGTAGTCATGGTTTGTGTTGATGCCCATGGCCCATGTTACCACCAGGAGCTATGGGAGAGCTGGCTCCAGTGCTATGGGTACAGGAACCAGACCCTGACCCTCACCTACCCTGGGAGAACTGCCCCTACCCCCTGGTTTGCCAGCCATAGCAACAATAAAACTGTCCCAGTAGGAAGGAGGGCTGTCCCAACCCTCACCAAGCACATAAGAGATCTGGTCTTGATGGCAAGGGCAAGGGAGAACTGGCCCTGAGCCTCTCCTGAGGCTGACCAACTCAGCTACCACTCAGGCCTATATCAAGGGCTTTGAGTTGGCTTACCACAACATCTACCCCATCTTTGGCCTGTTGGAGCACATGAAGGGACCAGTCTTGCCAAGCCCTAGCTACAAGGATCTCCATGACTTGCTTGGGGCAAAAGCAGGATATTTGAGAGGGGTTTTGTTGAGTGTCCAGTAGTGATGGTGTACCAGAAGCCAGAGGCCTTGAACCAGACTAAGAACTCATTGCATTGACTGTTTGTAAGTAAATCTGTTTGGACAAAAGGCTATACTGCATATCACACCATAACTCTCAAGGTCTTTATGACAAAGGAATATGTGTGACAAAGAGGCAGAAAAGACAGAGGAGGCAAGTGATTTTTTTATTTTATTTTTTTATTTTTGTTTTCTTTGGGTTGGGAGGCTACGAGACTGGAAGGCAGACATTAAAATATTGGGAAATGAATGGGAGTGTAGCATATGTTGTGAATTTCCAAAGGAAAAAATCAATAAAAATTATGTTAATAAATGGCCCCATCAATTGTACAAAACAGCAGCCAACAAAAGGCTGACCCCACATCTTACAGAGGGCTGATACCCAAAATCTATAAAAAACTCAAGAAACTAGATATAAAAAAATAATCCAAACATAAACTGGGATGAAGATCTAAGCAGAGAATTCTCAACACAGGAATCTCAAATGGCCAAGCCACTTAAAAAATATTCAACAACCTTAGCTGTCAGGAAAATGCAAATAAAATGACTCTGAGTTTCCATTTTAAACCTGTTATAATGGCTAAGATAAAAAACAAACAGACAGCTAATAATGACAAGGATGTAGAGCATGTGGAACACTTCTCCATTGCTGGTTGGAGTGGAAAGTTATACAGCCTCTTTGGAAATCCATATGACAATTTCTCAGAAAATTGGGAACCAATCTATCTCAAGACCCAGCTGTACCTCTCCTGGGCATATACCCAAAGGATTTTCCATTCTTTCACAAGGATACTTGCTCAAATATGTTCACAGTAGTTTTATTCCTAATAACCAGAAATTAGAAACAACTTATATGTCCCTCAACTAAAGAATGGATAAAGAAAATATGATAAATTTATATAATGGAATATTACTCAGCTGTTAAAAAACAATGACATTATGAAATTTGCCAGCAAATGGAAGGAACTATAAAAGATAATCCCAAGTGAGGTAATCCAAACTTAAAAAAAAACAAAAAACAAAAACAAAAAACAAACAAACAAACATGGCATGTTTCACCTATAAGGGGATATTAGCCATGAAGTAAAAGATAACCAAGCTACAATTAATAGACCCAGTGAGGCTAAATAACAAGGAGGGCTCAAAGAGGGTACACATGAATCTCACTGTGAAGAGTAAACAGAATAGATAGTGCTGGTGGACTCAGAAGAGGTCTGGATAGGGGTGGGATGGGGATGATAACAGGAGGGGTTCAGTGATGTGAGGATGGAGGGGGGGAATCCTGGGAAAGACAACTTGAATGGGGGTGGTATCTCTGGAATGAGCTTAAAAACAGTGCAGTGGAAATTCCCAGGAATCTATGAAGATGACCCTAGCTAAGACTTTGAGCAGTGGGGAATGTGGAGCTTGAATCAGACATCTGTAACCAGGCAAGACTTTCAGTGGAGGGATTGGAATACCAGCCCAGCCATAAAACCTTTGACCTACAATTTGACCTGCCTACAATATGTGTTGGGGTAATGTAATGTGGTGATACTATATTTGTAAAACGTGATTTCATTTGTATATTAATAAAGTTGCCTTGGGGTCAGAGCAAACCATAGCAGAAGCTGGTCGGTGGTGGTGGTGGTATACGCCTTTAATCCCAGCACTTGGGAGGCAGATCTAGGCTGATCTCTGTATGTTCAAGGACACAGCCAGCATGGCAGACACACACCTTTAATCTCAATACCAACCATAGAAGACCTGGAGGTCTGTACAGACAGTCAGTGATGAGGAGGTCATGTGACTGGGTTTACAACCAATGAGAAGGTAGAACAGAAAGTCTATATAAAAGATAGGACACACAGAAGTAGGTCTCTTGCAGAGAGGAAAGACAGCAGAAGCAGTGAAGGGTAAGGTTTCCAGCTCTTGCTCTGACCTCGTGGCTTTTAACTCTGCAATTGGCTGTGTTTCTTATTTAATAAGATGGTTACATCTACAGGGTCAAGGTGTGGTGATATTTTACTTGTGCTTTAATAAATAAAGCTTGCCTGAAGATCAGAGGAAACAGCAAGCCATTTAAAGTAAACAAAGAAGTCAGGCAGAGGTAGCACATGCCCTTGAGCAGGTAGTTCCTGTATGGTGACACAGAAATTGTGGAAATGGTCAACCAATGACAGGTCCAGTTTGAGACTCATACCATGAGAAGCAGCTCACCTCTGACACAGTCTGGAGCTGAAGGGCCAGTACCCAAAGGCAGCAGAGCCTAGAGGCCTAGAACAGAACCAAGCATGACTGGAAAAAAAAAAGGTCAATGAAATAATTCCAAATGATATTCTGCTGTATTCGTAGATTGGTGCCTAGCCCAATGACATCAGAGATGCTTCAAACAGCAGCTGATGGAAACAGATGCAGAAACCCACAGACAAACATTGGACAGAATTAGGCAAAGCTTGAGGAGTTCTGCAGAAGAGGTGGAAGAAGGATTTTATGAGCCGTAGGGGTCAAGGACACTACAAGAAAATCCACAGAATCAACTAACTAACTTGGGCTCATAAACACTCACAGAGACTGAACCAACAACCAGGAGCATGCATGGATCTGAGCTGGGTCCTTTGAACATATGTTACAATTTTGTAGTTTGGTCTTCTTGACTCCTGGCAGTGAAAGCAGATTCTGTCTCTGACTTTGTTACCTGCTTTGGGACCCTTTCCTCCTAATGGGTTGCCTACTCAAGTCTTAATAGAAGAGGAGGTGCCTAGTCTCATTGCAATTTGATATCTGGTTGATATTGTAGCTAGTTGATATTAAAGGAAGACCTGCCTTTTTCTGAAGAGAAATGGTGGAGGAAGAGTGGAGGGGGGAAGGCAGATGAGGGGGTTGAAGGAGAGGAGGGAGGGGAAATTGTGGTGAGGATATAAAAAAACAAAAAATAAATAAATTGTAGTTAGAGTTTTCCTGCCTGGCCCACAGTCAGGACAAATCTCTCTCACCTGCCAGTCCCACAGTCGCTCAGACCCAACCAAGAAAGCACACAGAAATTTATATTGCTTACAAACTGTATGGCAGTGGCAGGCTTCTTGTTATCTACTTCTATCTTAAATTAACCCATTTCTGTTAGTCTATACTTTGCCACATGGCTTGTGGCTTACTGGTGTCTTTACATGTTGCTTCTCATTGCAGTGGCTGGCAGTGTCTCCTCCCAGCCTTCCTGTTCTCTGCCTCCTCCTCTTCCTTGTCCCGCCTACCCTATCCTTCCTGCCTGGCTACTGGCCAATCAGCACTTTATTTATTTTAACCAATCAGAACAACATATTTGACATACAGAACATCCCACAGCAATAAATAAAATAAATAAAACAATGGAGACTGGTGGACTGTTTGAAGTAACTTTTGGTTTTGACAAATCGAAGAGATAAAGCAGGTATGAGAACATAAATTGTCAGTAATGTTAACATGCAGAGTATATGGTAGCCACATCACCTTTAAAGAGGGAGTAGTGGTTAGTTTTAATTAAGAATTTAAGACAAGATGTAAGAGAGATGAGGTCCTTTTCTTTCTAGGCTTTCTTCTAATGTTCTCCAGATTCAACTCTCTCTTGAGGCTATGGACTCCTTTAATTGTTTCCTACTTGCGAAAGTGAAACTCCTTTCAATCCCAGTGTATTTGTTGGTTAATGGTCAATTTGACACAACCTTGAACCAGCTGGTAAAAGTCTTACCTGGGAATTATTTATTATTTAGATCAGATTGTTCTATCGCCATGTCTGGGGTAGGGGATTTTCTTAATTGTTAATTCATGCACGTAGATCCAGCCAATTGTGTGTAACATCATTCTATAGGTGTGCATTTCTGATCTATGTAAGACAGGAGAAACTTGATGAGAGCAAACAAGCCATGATGTATTTATCTCTCTGTTCTTGAGTGTGGATGTTACTGTTACTAGCTGCTTGAATTCCAGGCTTACATCCCCCAAATTTGGACAGTAACTTGGTGTTGTAAGGCAAATAAATCCTTCCCATCCTCTGCATTGCTTTCAGTGGGGTTATTTGCCTTGACAGTAGAAATGAAACTGGAATGCCAGTTTACATTAAGCAGTTATACCATACAGCTCACTACACAGCTTTCCTTAGAAAATTAGGGTCATAAGTTTTGTTCTGCTCTTTTGAGATTCAAGTCTTCTGATCCACATAATATTCCAGGGATACCTTTCTTATGACATGAGAGTCATTCTCTTGAAATATCAATAACAAGGAAGATAGCACCTCAACTTCCTATCACTGAGACAAAGTAGGAAACTAATTTACCTAAGGAAGCTCTCCATGAAGGATATGATGTACATATGAGGATATATTTATGTTTGCAAGAACAAGATGACAAAGATTCTCTTAACATCGCTAAAACAGTTTTCAGGAAAGCAGACATATGTTCCGTCTAGTGGATATTATTGATAACTAGCAGTAAATAAACTGTAATTCAGAATTAACAAAGAACAGGGGTGCAAGGAAGGAAGGATGAATAATGTACATTGTAGGATGAATCTCTGGTATACAGAGAACAGTCAAATTGATTTTTGCCAAGATTTTACATTCAGATATCCCTGATAGAAGCTGAGCTAGAATTCTCTCTGTGACACTAGATAGGCTTCAAACAGTCAGAAATGAACTGTGCTTCTAAAAAAACTATAGTATTATACTCTAATAAACATTTGTATGGATATTGTATTGCAACTTAGTTATTTTATTATTACTTACAAATTTCTTCCATAAGCAAGAAATACAATCCCCCAAGAGGACATTACTTATCCTGCCCTAGCAAACCCCAAACAACATGTAGTGGCTAAGCATTAAACAGCACAGCATTGTTCAGCATACTAAAAATTGTAGAAACCTTAGCCTGGTTCATAAAGCAACATCTGAATCCATTGAAAGTGAGGGAGTTATATACATTATGCAAAAGAAAATATTTGGAATGATAGTCTACTAATGAGGAGAATTTTAACGTGGTTTACTGAAATAGGTGGAGAATATCCAGAACCCAGGCACCTTTACTTTTTTTCTCCTTTCAAAGTCTGGAGATTCTAGTCATGATGCCTGGTAGGGTTCATTTGGTATATATAAGATGATAATGAAGTTTGACATTGTCTATAGGTCATTTGCATGGATACTTGGGTTCTTTCTTATTTCATTCAATCTTCATGAAGAGGAATTTATAACCTCCAGGTGTCTGTTCTTAAAGGCAAACACAGGGTACACCAAGAGACAAGCCAAGTGGTATAGATAGAGCACATGGAAACCCAGTGAAAAACATAGTTTCCAAATATTTAGAAAATCAATCCCATGTTTTCCTATGCTTCTGCAGTTCCTGTAAGAACATGTGTGATCTGGTGACTGTGTCCTCTATAGAAAGAGATAACTCTAAGATAACTAGCTACTAGATGCTAATGTATAGAGACATAGTAAGATTTGTTGTTAAAAAAAATCAGTGTCATTGAGAATGTAGAAGACATATTAAAGAGTATAAATAAAGGGGCAACTGATAAATATTTGTAGAAGTTCTTGCTCTGCTAGCTCTCATGAAAGCCCAGTTTATACAGTAGTGTGCATACTCACCAGTAGAGTGAATCCTGGTTCAAATATGTTTTCTTGCAAAGTAAAGACAGGGCTTAGAGCCAGATCACATGCCATGCAATCAGATTTACCACAGACCAACTGACTTCCAACTCTAAAATTAAAGCAGTATAAAAAAGAATATTTCTAACCACATATTTAACCTAACATTTGATCTAGCAAACAGGCATGTTCATCACAGCAAGGGTAGTGAGGAACTGAGTTGTTTCTTGTAGTGACCATGTGGGAATGTGGAAATTCATTTTAGTGATTCTTTTTCCACTATATAAGAATATTCCTAGGATGCAGAATTTCAAGTCCTGCTAGACATTCGAAGTGATCAAGGAGGGATAGATCCTCCCAAGCAGCTCAGTTTTCTTTCACTGATCTCAGGCACTAAGTTCACCACCAGACAAGGGCTTTGTCGATTTGTGGGTATGTTTGAAGCCTTGCAGTTCTTTTCCCCAAAAGTAATTTTCTTTTCGTCTTTGTATAAATTTATCTATTTAATGTATATGAGTATTTTGCCTCCATGGGTGTGTGTGTGCACCGCATGCATATCTGTGCTTTCAAATGCAAAAAAACCAAAGAAAAAAAAGTGCATAACGTCCTCTGCAACTGGAGTTATGGGTGGTGGTGAGCCAACATTTGAGTTTTGGGACTGAACTTTGCAAGAGATACAAGTACGCTTAGTATTTGAATCATCTCTCCAGCTTTCGAAGGTAATTTTCTTAATAATCACTTTGAAAGCCCTTAGTCAGCTTTGGAATAAGCTGAATACACACACACACACACACACACACACACACACACACTTTGAATGGCTTTTGCATCTGTTTTACTTTCTTCCCTCATCCCCCAAGATGAGATAAGAAAGATAGTTCTCTGGAACAAGAGTGAAGAGATCATCAGGCTTCTTTTTTCACCTTATGCTATTCCTGTGCAAATTTACCTATGATAGGTCCCCTCCTAAATATTGATTGCATTTTCCCTTCTTTGCATATAATCCCTCACTTTTCCAGAAATGGCTTTCTCAAAGATAAGAGGCTCATTCCTTTGAAATTCAGGCAACAGAAAAGATAGTGACCCTACCCTCATGTTTTGTGGCAAGATAGGCGCGTAACTTCCCAAATGGCCAATTAGCAAACAGAATTGGCTTCCACTCCTAAAATCATCAGGGAACTTTCCATTGATCACCTTTGTCTTAAAATCTGTTCAACAATGTGTTTCAGCAGGGTTGTATTTGATCTTTTTTTTTCTCTACTACAATAGTTCTGAATACCATATTCCTTGTCTTGTAACTGTCTGCTCAAAATTTTCTTTGAAAATTGCTTATTCATTTCAGAACTGTTGCTATTCTGACATTGCCTTTAATAGTGCAACTCCTGGATGCATCAATGTTGACTAGCTTGCAGACAGCACTAAACTATTAGTGAATATCAGTCAAAGTTTACAAAGGCAAATCAATTATTTGGAATACTTGGTTAGTTAGGCAAGAAGCAATTGTAGGAGCTACATTCTCTCTTATTTATTCACTGTGAATTATTTCAGTGTATCTAGATTATTTGTTCAGTATATGCATATAAAAGGAAGGAAGAATAAAGACCTTCTTAATATTTATATTGAGGGAATATAATGAAAATATCTATAAGAATTTGTATTTTCTCCACAGAGTCTCAAAAGAAAGAATTTGTATATAACACTTTTTTTTATTGACAGTTAATAAAAAATGCTTTTTGCAATAATCCAGAGTGGCAGGGAAGTTAGAGTTGAAAGACACTTTTCCTAACATGAGAAAGGTAAGGTTAAAATGATTTGTTCTTATGAAATTTAAGACCAGTGCAAGCTTCATGAATTTCTCACATAGACTCAAAACAAATGTAGGAAGGAAATTATTTAACACTTCAGTAAGATATGATTTTAGAAACTCTAGGAAATAAATAATTGCAGGCAACAGAATATGTTCCACTATACTATAGGGTCCCCCACACAATGCATTCCCACCCACTGTCATTATCTATAGGAAAATAATTCACCATGTCAGTTTCCCCTGTGAAGAACTAAATCTACTCTTTGCCCCTCACAAGGCCCAAGCCTCTTGATACTTGCTGATAATTCAAGTTTTGAAAGTATATTAACAGAAGAGGAAAAAATCCTGCTTGTTTTGTAATTTTGGTGAGAGATATTCTAGGAAGTGGGAAAACAAGAATTTAGAAAAAATAAGAAAGAATGATAAAGAGATGGGGATATAGCTCTGTAGTGAAGTACTTTTCTGCTATTCACAGTTCTCTGGACAGTGGCCCTTACAAGGAAAGTAACCAGTGAGTATAATAACAGTATAACATAATTGTCAGACATCTAAAACACTGACATGTATTCCACACAACATATATTCTCTCAAAAAAAAATACTAAAGGATATTGGTTTAAAACTTCACAAGTGTTTAAAGAGTTATTAAAAAATACCAGAGTGTTTTGTACCTAGAATATTATATATAAAATATGCCATATACATAAGACATAAATATAATATATATCAACATGCACTACAGGAATTAAATAAGAAAATATGAAAGTACAAAGACAAAGGTAGGGGAAATTAACACTTTTTATACTGGAAGACAACAGGTTTATTTGTCTAAGAAGGAAATGGTGCTCGCTAAAAAATAATAAATAAATTTGAGAAATGTCACCTATCAGGTTGTAATGGATATTTGAGTTTTATTCAATAGCTTTGTTAATATTAAGTACCTGCTTTGTAGCAGACACTATTCCAGGCTCCAGGGGCTTCTACAATGAACAGACCAGAGATCACCTTTTCCTTTAGGTGTTTGTGCTCTGTTTTTAGGTAGGGAAAAGAAGAGATCATAGGCAAACCACCAAGCCAATACAATGAGTGTCTTCTAGGGTTATTTCTGTTTATTTGTTTTAATGTATAAATAAGTAATCAGTGTAGTTAAATGAGCAAAACAATGATGATTGTGAAACAAATGTCTAATTGTAGTATATTGTTACTGAAAAGTCTAAGGGACTTTAATTTCTCTCTCTCTCTCTCTCTCTCTCTCTCTCTCTCTCTCTCTCTCTCACACACACACACACACACACACACACACACACACACACACACACCCCTACCTTTATGAAACAACCAGAAGTTCTGTTTCTCTTGACTTTGTGGATTAAAATCCTATGAGGAATATTGACAAAAGTATAAAGAACAGGACCCTACTCAGGGCAGAGAGTTTTATGATGAGAAACAATCAAAACTAAAGAAAGGTTGAAGTCAGAGCTGCTGTGATTTAATGGCGGGTGATATGTAAGGATGATATAATGAGATGGAGCAGGCATGAGGCAAACAGTTAATACCAAGTGGAATAAAATCAGATATTCATCTTTAAGCAAGGGTAGGGAGTTGTATCAATTTTTTTTTTGAGGCTACAGAACATTATTGAAACAGGGAAAGAGAATCAATGCAGACATTATTCTAGTA
Organism: Onychomys torridus; assembly: GCF_903995425.1. Classification (NCBI taxonomy): domain Eukaryota; kingdom Metazoa; phylum Chordata; class Mammalia; order Rodentia; family Cricetidae; genus Onychomys; species Onychomys torridus. The sequence continues at coordinate 28,652,388 of NC_050447.1, forward strand.
ATCATACTAGATAAGAAGCATGGAAATCCATTGGAAAGAGATAGAAATAGTTGTGTTTATTGTTTGTTTGTTTGTTTTCAAATGATAGCAAATTAAAAGAAAGAGGTAGTTGGAGAGGAGATGGAGGTAAAATCCAGAAAGTAGAGAACCATATATTGGCAACTGATAAAGGGTTGTGGGAAATGATCAAATAATTCTAATAGTTTAAGAAGATGATTATTTAGACTTTCCTGTTGAGTTTAGGAAAAATTAGAACAATTTTTATTCATCTGGTAGACAAAGAGATAAATTCTGTATTGAGTTCAAGAGAAAATTGATGCTATAAAGTGAAACACGGAAATGGAGTCATTTTTGAGGGTAATATATTAAACACAGGTTTATGTAGCAAAAATAGGACCAGACTTTTACACTGCTAACTTTGATTCTTTGGAAGAAAAAATGATGTCATTATTGAGAAGATTGATTTATGTTATAGGGAATGTAATATAATATGTAGACAGAAAAATGGCATTAACTGAGAGTCCAGATAATCCATTCTAAGAATAGGAGGGAAACAGAGAACAGGGACATATAGACAAGCGTTTACCAAGACTGAGTAATACAAGTATATGAATCTTATCTTAATAGCTATGTTTGTTTTGCCATCAACTAGTAAACTGAAACATTAGTGAATTGTGAGGGAGATTTCAGTACTTTCAAAACCATTGTCTTTAAAGGTTCAGAAACTCCATAAAGAAGTTGAAGAAAGGGTGGTTTCTGTTTGAGAATTGCATCTGACGAGACAACACTATTGTGTTCCAAATTCATTCTATAAGGCATACCAAAAACAAGGGAAGTGTCTTCCCCAGTTCTAAGACACTTTAAGATATTCTTATTTCCCCCCATAGTTCATGTTAAAAATTTGTGGGGTTCCTTTTGTGGATTGGTCTTTCAGAATTGTTCAGATGTACTCAAAAGATTTGGATGGTTCAAATCTGAGTTCTTGTACTTGGTTTAGGTGTGATGGACAAATCAATCTCTTTGAGACTGTTTCACTATTTGTGGTATTGAGGCGAGAGTACCAATCTGTAGTTACATTAAAGTACCTGTAAAGGGAGATGGAGGGTCTTATAATTCAATATGCTTTACAATTCTTTATTACATGCAATGAATGATTATAACAATAAATATTGTTTCCCTTATTCTAAAATACCACAACAGGAAGGAGGATGAAGGTGAATGAGTCTTAAAAGGTATTTCTAGGCTTTATGGGTGTAAACTTGTGCCCTACTTTTTAGGATTCAAAGTAGACTCTCTGGTCTTTAGCAGAGCACAAGAATGAATTTTCACTTATCCAAAGTTAAGTGTAGGGATGAATCTAGATTGGGAATGTAACTTACCCTGGAAAAGAAGAGGAGGATATTAGGCCTGAAAAAATTTTAAAAATGAGGATTACGGATGATTGAGAGGATGTGGAAAAGGACAAAGGGAGAGGATTGCATGAATATTGCCACAGGACAGATTTTATGAACTGGATGTCTCACATGCAGTTTTGACTTGTTAGAATGTATTTTATGTAAAATCTCTTTGATTGCATCAAGTCTTCATGAAAGTCATCTGATATTTATGCCTCATTAAAAGGAATTTGAGCCAATTGTTGGAGGAAATAGTAAACCACACTCTCCACGATGTCCATTACTCAAAGAACTGTTACTTGCCAGCCTCCCCTGCTCTTTCTATTTCTCAAACCCTTACCTAGGTCCTAACACTTGTCTTCCAAACTAAACATCTGTTGCCAAAATCAGAACTCTCTTCCTCATGCCTTATGCAGATTTCCTACACTTGGGCAGATGCTAGATTCTTTGTGTTTCAGCAATAAACTTAAATAGGACACTCACGAGCTTTATGATATAAGACTCGACTTCAAAAAAATTTATTTTTCTTCACCAAATGAATACATTCATAAGAGTCCAATTAAAACATTTTATTATTATATTGTTTCTGGTGACATATGGTGTGTGTGTGTGTGTGTGTGTGTGTGTGTGTGTGTGTGTGTGTGTGTATGCTCCATGATATTTGTGTGGAGATCAGAAGCAAGTTTCATGAGAGACTTTTCTTCTCGCCCTTGCATATGGTTCTAGAAATCAAATTGAGGTCTTCAGGTTTTAGAGCAAGCACTTTTATTCACTAATTTTTAAATGAGAATGAGATTGCTCAACTTAGTAAAAAGAACATGTATCACAAAAAGGGGTGAGGTGGACTTAGCAGAGTCTCACAAATTTCAGGGTCTTTGGATGCAAAGAAAAAAATCTGTACTTAAATAGAAGAGTAGCTAATGAAGTGGAAATTTATGTAGTGCTGGAGCTTAGAGATGTTCTCTGAGGTGGAACTGTGAGCAGAGATGGTTCTGCAAGGTATATGATATAAGAAATAAAGTGAGCATGAGTGGTAGGCATATAATTATGCAAAAAGTAGTATTAGGTAGATATATTCTCTATGAAAGCAAATAAAAATTTATCATAAAAGTCACCAGGATTGAATGCCCATATTTTCTCCACTTAGCCAGGATAGGCAACCCTTAGCAGTGCTGTACAACCAGCAGGATAGGAAGTCGTGATGGTGGCATTAGATTCTGGAAAACACTGAGAAGTGGGGTTTGACTCCATTACACAGAATGTTAAACAATAAAGGTATCTTATACTCTGGAATCTAAATCTTAAGAATGAAATGAAATCTAATCACATAATCCAATTGATGACAGAAAGTAAAGTTCATTATCTTGGCACAGACTGCAATTATAATTAACAAAATGAAGTTTTTCTTTATGGCTTTATGGCTAAGATCACAGGTACAATATGATACTGCTTGAGTTGGAGTGCTAATTAAGACTTAGAAATTGCATCAGAATTACCACAGGCATTCATATAAAACATGCATAAAACAGTTCATTTGTGTTCTAAGCACAAAAGAGATACACAGCATATATCATGGTTATCAACTGAAATCCTCAAAGTGATTTTGTAAAATTCTCATATGTCATGTGCATGCTTATGACACAATAGACCTAGACAGACATAAATTAGGAAAATAATATAATTTCATATAAAATATACTAGCTGAAAAAAATGAAAATGTCAGAGGTATTTTTTTTTTTACTCAGAGATAAATATATATTTCTGATGGGCTTGCTCCTTCCTACATACAGAGAAATTGCTTAGAAATTATTGTTTGTGATGAGCTACAGCACAGAATTACTGAATAATGCCAATGCACTGTGTATAATTATACTCTGAAAACAAACAAAAAAATAACATCACTCTTTTTGTAAACAAAGTTTAGAGAGTCATAAAAGTTAAGCTATGGAAATTTAAATAAGAGAAACTGGTATTATAATATTTTATAGTAACAGTTTGGCTTTTCTGGAGCAATTAGCCCCCATGAAAGACATTTAACTCTACCTTTTCTTTCTTTTTTTTTTTCAGCTTTTAGGATCAGCATTTAACTATGTTATAAGTGTTAATTAATTTGTATTTTTGAGTGTGAAATGTGAAAGTCTTTCTGAGAAATAGTAGATATGCACAGTCAGTTGCTGTATAGAATCTCCCCCTTCTGAGAGACCATAGCATGGTCCAAGAAAACTCCTAATGGTCTAATGTAAAAACAGTGAAATCAAATATATGTGACATGTAAGCTTTGCTAACATTGCTACCAGTAGTATCAGTACCAAGGGAATTATATTTCAGGCCCAAAGTAAGATGCTTTGGTATCAAGTAACTTTGCTTCCTAAACTGGTTCTCCCATATCTATGAGTTTCACACCCTGGGATTTAACTGACTCAATTGAAAATATTGAGCAAAAACTGTAGCTACAGTTACTGATAGTTACAGAAATTTTTCTTGTCATTATTCACTAAACAATAGAGTTAAATTAGTATTTATGTCATAGTATATGTGACAAATAATCTGAAGATGATTCGACATACAGGAGAAGATGTGCATAGATTATGTATAAACTACTATATCATTTTGTAGAGAGGATTTAAACCTCTGTGGATTTGGGTATCTAGGCATTCCTGAAACCAATTCTCTAAAAGAAACCAAGGCATGAAACCAAGTTCATTCTGCACTTGAGGCATTCTTATATTCCTTTTGCATATGAAGTACTAAAAACTCAAAGGACCCCAGTAACTTGTCTTATCACATACATACACTAAAATAAACATGACTTGAATTCTCTATTTCTACCGTCAATAGTCTCTTCTCGGTTTTATGCTTCTCTTCTTGCAACAAACAAGTTGTTTTCACTAGTGATAGTTATATGTCAGGGACTTGAATAGAAACACAGAGTATACCCAAAATTCAGGTAACTAAAGGGGGCGGTGAAGTATGAACAGTAGTATAACTTGTAATCTTACTGCATTGTGAATGATGCAAAAGCTCTGAGTTGGCAATAAGAACTGTTTTCACCCTGAAATTGAGGCATGAATGGGAAGCAGCTACTTACATATAGTACTATGTGGATAAAGCACATCTTTATTGTATGGAGATGACCAGAGATGGCCATAAACACAGGAATGTGGGAGCCTATGTACATTGATCCCAATGTCCTTTCTTGCTCTTATTTCCTACCAAAGCTGTGCACTGGCCTAGTTCCCAACACAGAGTGAGAGCTCACTGATTTACTGCTTGTCTAAGATCTAGTAGAGAAATGAAATCTGAAAGAATGGATAGCTTATAAAGAAAATAAACCTATTTCTCACACTTCAGGAAGCTAGAAAGTCCCAGGACATGGTGATGGCATCTGATGAGCATTATACCTGCATGACAACATGACATCAAGTATAATATATGAGAGAGCAAGACAACAACAACAGAGGTAAGAAAAAGCCCATGTTACCAAACTCACTTCTCTAAGACCATTCCTGTGGTAACTCAGTCCCAGGATAATGACTTTAGTTTATTTATGAGAGATATTTCCTCAAGAACTAGCCAGGTCTTAATGTCCCTATCACTTAATCCTGTCATAATGAAAATTAAATTTCAACGTGAGTTTTGTAGGGACCACCAAACAGGACATCCACACAAGTCGTATTTTATCACAGACAGTAGGGAATGGAAAAATTAGATATGAATAATAAATGCTGAATGATCAGAGAGACAAAGGAACAAACCAGTGCCACGTCTCAACTCACCAGCTCCTCAGCCTGAAAACGCCTCTAGTTCCTGTTTCCTCATGACTAATATAACTTTCTCCACCTAGTTATCACTTCCTGGGTTTAAAGGCATGTGTGCTTCCCAAATAAAGGCATGAAATCTCAAGTGCTGGGATTAAAGGCATGTGACTCCCAAGTATTGGGATTAAAGGTGAGTGCCACCACTACCTGGCTCTGTTTCTCTGCCAGACTGAGTCAATCTCATACAATCCAGGATGGCTTTGAACTCACAGACATTCAGATGGATTTCTCCCACCTAAGTGTTAGGATTAAAGGTGTGTGCCACCAGAGGCTGTCCTCTCTGTTTAATCTAGTGGCTTGTTCTGTTCTCTAATCTTTAGGCAAATTTTATTGATATACACAATATATCACCACATTTTCCCTTTTTTGTCTAAAATAATAAAAGAAGGTTATAGCTAATATAAAATATATACAATAACTACAATAAGTATATATAATATATACAGTCAAGAATTACATTAACAATGTCCAGTCCAGAAACATTTGCAAATTCAGAGATAATACTCCATTATTTATCCCATTTTGGTGAGTTCAAAATATTGTAAATAGTAACTTTTTATCCTAACTTGTATTACCAACTGAATATTATCTTTTGATGTCTTTCAAACTTATACACTTTACATGTCTTCAGTGAGTTTCTTTACTGAATTTGTTAACAAGGAAAGCTATAACTATAACTATCTAGTCTTCACCTCTCTAAAAAAAAACCCAAGAAGGAAATAATATTAATTGAGTAAGCAGGAAGTGCAAATAAGTGACCCCCCCCCAAAAAAAAAGTGAGAAATGACAGAAAGAGCTGGCTGCCTGGACAGCCACCCAAGTTTCCTCTGTAACATTGGGGCATCCATCTTCAGCCTAGAAGCCTAGCATGTCTGACAGATTCATCTGTGTGGTGAGCCAAAGGAATATAAAATAGAAGTGCAGCTCTGTATTTTAAGCTATACTTTGACAAGACAAAGGATCAGTCAGGTACATAGCCAATCAGCAGGGACTATTGGTGTTATGCAGCTTAATATTCAGTTGTGCCTTGCTATGAATTCCTTGTGCTCATAATTTTCCTAAAATGTGTATGTGTATGTTAATCTCTGTTTCAAGGTACCTGGATAGTCACATAGACAGAACCTTCTGCCTCTGAGTGCCAGGCACCCTCTTTAGCATTTATTTTGGGTATCTGCCTTTTGCAAATACCCTCCTTTAGCTACTTCCTAAGATAGAGTCAACCCAATTCAAATCCTTAACAGACAATCAAGGAACAGATAGCTACCAGGCCATGTGTTAGATGTCTGACCCCCTCCCCAATACACACACACAACTAAAGTAACCTCTTAGATCAAAAGTATTCCCTGAAAAGGCATTTCAAGCTGTGATGAAGATTGACCAGCTATCAGTACTCTTCCCTCACCCTGTCAGGAAACTAGCAGCAGAGGGAAAAAACTGACAGTTTGAACTTTTAGTGACCTACAGACCTTCCCTACCCTATTGCCTGTAAGTATATAGTTGAACACATTTACAACAAACTCATAATGCCTTCATCTAACCACAGTAAGGATATACTTCTAGCACATAAATTCCTTTTCTGATTTTTCCCAACTGCTAACTGATAACACTCTCATCTCTCCCATTTTGAGTTGCAAATAAAATTGCCAGAAGCCTCTAGCGGGGACCCCTGGAATCTCATGCTGTATATAAAATATAAGGTGTTACTGCTTAGGATAGGATATAGACCAGTCCTGGGAGAAGTAGAGAGAATGAAAGGAGCCAAGGAAATGTAGAGATTGGAGAGAGTTGAAATGGTGATTGAATGATGGTGACTGATGAATAAACAAACTGAACAAAAGAGCTCTGAGCAACTGGATTCATTCCTGCACTGATGGTAGCATCTCTCCTGGGCTCCTGGAATTGTATAAATCTCCATATGAAGTGTCTTTAATGTCCATCCTCCTCTCTGAAGTAAATTGGTGCTGACAGGAGCAGACATGTCTCACTGTCCAGAAAGTCTAAATTTTAAAAATATTTTAAATGTCATATTCTGTAGACCTTTGAAGTGTTTGAAGATTACCTGTCTATCTGAAATATCTGTGTATACCTAGAAGACTTAACTAACATGGCTATGAGTATGATTATCATAGATGACCAGTTATTAACCTATTTTTAATTATCCATTACAATTTTAAATGAGCTGTACAAACATAATACTTTAAACAAGAGTAGAAATACACACACAGTATAACAAAATTAACTTTAAGTTTGTATCAATAGATTAAAATCTATACCAATGTAAAACATTTTAAATGAGTTGTTGCTCTTTAGAAGTAAGTTTGTTAATCTACCCTTTCATCCTATCATATCTATATCATATCCCCTATTTATCTTTAGAGATTGAATTTACAATCAACCTGTTTTAAATAAAATATTGATTTTTCTCTGTCCCACACCAGAGGGCTCTTCTGATTTGGGACACAAGAATCTCTTAACCTTTTTTTTTAAACAATGTGCTTGGGTTTAGAGAAAGAGTGAGCCAATTCCATCTCCAAAGCCAGCTGAGAATTTGGACGTAGTTTTTCTTACTACTTCCTGCTGGAGTGGGGCGCTGTATCTTATGGGGACATAAAGACAATTTTAGGATTATGGAGTAGTCCATGAGGGTAAACCTCTGAGCCAGTTGCCTTGAAACCACTTTGGATGTGGGATCATCTGGGCCATTGTGTCATCAGAGACCTTTCAGGTGGTCTTGGCTGATCAAACCTGATGTATCTTAATCTGGAACAAGTCCATAGCCTCTGGCTTTCTGTGGAAACAAAAGCAGAGACTCTTTTCCAAAGCAACATATCCTTATATTCAAATTTTGAAGTCAAGGTCCCTTTAAAATTTACATATTTGTTTAACTCAACAGCTTTTATGATCAAATCTTTTTCTGCAGTTAAAAATCCCAAAGACAAGACAAACCAGATTCTCTGTGTAATATCCATCTTTGTAAGACTGAAACACTGCTGTGGCTGTTGGCTCCACCCACCTCAGCTTCCCAACATAGCGGTGGTACAGTTTACCATAAGCTCTGGGTCTGGAGTCATGTGTACCATCAACTATCAGAAGCAGTTCTATCAAAGCAGTGCATAGCCCAGAAACCTTTTTTTTTTTTTCCTTTTAAACTAGCAAAGGCTAAATCCAACATGAAGCAGAGTAAAGTGCTGCTTGTAGATTCCTCATTCCCACTGCACTGCAGGTCAGAAGCACATGCCAGGAACCCGCCATAGTAGCTCAAACTGGCAGGCTGCCATTAACTTGAGAGAGACAACTAGGAAGCTGTTTTTAGCTCCATTTTAGAATCTTTTTTTCTCAGGTTTTAGGTGGAAACCTTTGCCCAACCTTGGGCGTCATTTGTAGTTGGAGAGCTTCTCTCCAGGTTCCACCAAGCCCCGTGGTCCCACAACCCACATATAAAATAATCATAAGACACTTATATTATTTAAACAGCTTGGCCATTAGCTCAGGCCTACAATTGTCTCCTAGCCAATCAGCACTTTATTTATACAGAGTGATATCCACAGCAAATCTCAACTTTGTATCTTTTCAGGAGCAAATTGTAGTACTTAACAGGCAAAATTTTCTTCTTCTTCAAATATTCTAAAGTATCTACATTTGAATCAGCTGGTAAAATGTTGTCCATGTAATGGTAAACTGTAAATTGAGGAAATTGTTTACATATTACTTCCAAAAACTGTTATACAAATATTGGCACAGGACTGGGCTATTTAATGTTCCCTGTGGGAGAATCTTCCATTGTTATCTCTTAGCAGGCTGAGAATTTTTATAAGTAGGCACTGTGAAGGCAAATCTTTCTCTGTCGTGTTTTGTAATGGTATTGAAAATAAACAGTCTTTTAAATCAATAACTATAAGAGCCCATCCTTTAGGTATTGGAGAAGGCAAAGGAATTCCAAATTGGAGAGAGACCACTGACTGAATTATCTTCTTAATAGCTCTTAGATTTATTACCATTCTCCACATACCAGATTTCTTTGTAAGAACAAATACAAAAGAATTCTAATGGCTGGTTGATTCTTTAATATGCTGAGCATTTAACTACTCTTGTACCAGCTCTTCTAAGGCCTATAGTTTCTCTTTGGTAAAGGTTATTGCTGCATCCATACAATCTTGTCATTTATCCACTTTTAAGATAGGACTATTGCTGTCTTTGAAAGATCAGCAGCTGCTGTGACCTGTTCTTGTACAACCTGGATATTTGATGACTGTTCTTTATAATACCTTCTAATATTTTTCACAGAAACATATTACTTTATGGTTTGTTTTTGAGATTGGAGGAATATTAATATGAGTATTCCATTGTTGTAATAAATCATATCTCCATAAATTTATAGCTGTATTAGTCACATGTGACTTTAATATTCCTCTCTGTCCTTCTGGCTCTATACATTCAACCCATCCTGCACTATGTTTCACTTGAGATAATGTTTCAATCCTTAAAACTGAACTTTTACCTTCTCAAAAGATCAAATTGGATGACAAGATTATGGTACAATTATTATTACATCCACAGCTATATCTACAAGACCTTCAATGAGAATGTCATTTATTCATATTTTTAATCTAGGTCTTTGTTCATTTATTTACAGATATTTGCCAAAAAAATTCTCTTTATGGTTTCTCCTCAATTTTTTCTCTCTTGTACAGCTTCTATATCACCTTGAGCAATATGGGTTTTTTGTTTGTTTGTTTCAATAGGAATTAGGTTCTTCCATTTCTCTTGGAATGAATTTCCTCCATGGTAACAGGAAAGGACTGAACTGATTTTGTTATGGGGGCCTGCAGGAGACTCCTCAGTGAGATTTCTGACAGCAAAGGATTACCTTGTCTGTGCCTTGTTGATCTATACTTGTTATTTCAATGTAGGCCTTTATCACACCTTCTACATAATCCAGAAGGGAGGAGCATCCTATTGAGATTATTCCTAGCAAAAGCATTGTTTCTAGGAATGCCTTTCTTAAATGACCTTGTTTACTGCAATTGAAATATTTGTCATCAGTATTTTCCTTTTATCCAAGCATCATCATGATCATGAGATTCAATATTAATTGTATCTGGGATCCATTCATCCAAGGTTGCTCATCTTGCTTTTAACAGCCTAATTATCCCTTTGCATTGTGCCTTAGCATTTTCAGAGATTTAATTATTATCTATCTAGCTTCTGAATTTGGTATCATTTGATTTATTGCTGGAGTCAGTCTTTGTAAGAAATCAGTGAAGATTTATTTTGGACCCTGTATTACTTTTGTAAATGACTCCATTTTCTTACATACTCCAACACTGTCCCAAGCATTCAAGGTTGCCATCCTGCACTAGGGTATGGTCATCATATGAAGACTGTCTTTGTATATCAGCATAATCACCTTCTCCAAGAAGTTGATCTTGTGTGATTTCAATACCTCTAGCTCTATTTCATTGTTCAATGGTCATAGCCTTATTCTTCCACCAGGTCCTCCATTGTAATTGGGGACCACCCTCTAAGACTACTGTAACCAGACTGCTCCATTCTTGAGGGATAATTCTATTACAAATTGACCACAGGTTTATCTTCTGCTTCAGGAAAGATGAATGGATGAGATATGAGACTAATGCTTGAATCTCCTCAGATCTAACATTTGCACAGGAGTCCAATCAGCTAGGATTAAAGGTGTGTACTACCACTGCCAGGCCTCTATGTTTAATCTAGTGACTTGTTCTGTTCTCTAATCTTCAGGCAAATGTTATTAGGGTGCACAATATATCACCACTCCTTCCTAATTCTGCTACTCTTTAATAAAAGTACTTTTGTTGTTATGACACCAACCATAAAATTTTTTCATTGCTATTTCCTAATGGGAATTTTGCTACTTTTAGGACTCTTAATGTAAATATCTGTTTTCTGATGCTCCTGTGTGACTGCTGTTAATGGTCATTTGACTCTCAAAGGGGTTACCACCCACAGGGGTAGATGCAGTGCTCTATGGTATTAGGAAAATAAACATCTGCTAATTTAGTTGAAGACATTGCAGATGCAGAATGATGGATCTCTAGTCTGCCATTTTCTTATTCAATCCTGATCTTCTAAACTTTAAAAACAATGCATGAAAATTCAGATTTTCTTGTAATTTCTGATTCTTTAATAATTTTTGTATGAGATTTATATCCATAATATGATTTGAGTTTATTTTGTCCTAATGTATATGGGGATCCCCCTTTATCTCCAGATTTAAAATATTTACTGTCACTAATATTGCTTTATACAACCAATCCTGAATTATCATAATTCATACATTGATGGTTTATCATCAGCAGGTATGATTTTATAGTTTTCACTTCTATTAGTGTTTTCCCTCCAATGCTTTTAGTTTCACAACAACTGTCTTTAATGTCAGTGGTTTGCTGTTATTCCAAGTAAGCTTGAAAGCAGCTCTAGGAAAATAGTTAAAGAAATATATTATTAACCTCTGTGTTTCATGTTTGCTTTTCCTAAAATAATTAACTTCAGTATTATATTTTTATACTTTGTTATTATTGTTGTTTCTTATAAGGCACTGAGTATTTTTCAGGTGATTACTTAGAAATAATTTGCATAAAATACATTTTATAAAAGAGCAGGGTAGTGAGGTTGCTCAGCAGATAAATGTGCCTGATGCCTAGGCTGACAACCTGAATTTGATCCCTGCCCTCCATGTGATAGAAGGGAAGAACCAATTCCTATGTTGTCCTATGATCTCTACATGTGTTATGAGACACTTAAGAGTCTACAAGTGTAGACACATGCACACATACGCCACACACACACACACACACACACACACACACACACACACACACAAACATAAGCATACACATGCATAGATACAAACATACAATATATGAATAAAACAATTTTTTTTTTTTTATTTCCTTGTCAGGCAGTTCATACATATCCACTGCTTTAGAAATGGCAACTTCTTCTTGATTCTGTTTTGTTTTGTTTGTTTTATTCATGGGTGTAGCTTAGGTCTTTGGTCAATGGAGGCAGGTCTAGCACTGGGATCAACTTGGTTAGACCCCTTAACTGATTCATAAATGCCAAGGAAGAATTCTGGGAATGGTAGGAATAAATTATTTGTGCAATACACCTAGAGGATGGATCTGTGAGTTCCAGCTAGAGTCAGGTGGTGTCTCAGATCAGTTGGTCAAGCATAGATATGATGTTGACTTGATGGCCATTCCTAGACTCTTGTGCTAAGGGTCTTAGCAAGACACTAACTTAACTTAAAACTTTGACTGTTCTTGGCCCTAACTGTGTAGCAAATATACATTTGGGGACATGCATGGAGTCCAGATTCATCATGGAAACTGACTGTGGAATCCAGATCATCACTGTGTTGTGGGAACTACATTGACACAGAGTTCCACTGGTCCTGATGCAGTAATGTTCAGAAAATGTGTGTGTGTGTGTGTGTGTGTGTGTGTATGTGTGTGTGTGTGTGTGTGTGTGTCTATTTCTTTTTTCCCAAGCTGAGGGATTTTCTCCAGTATGTATTCCTAGTGCTTAGGGGAGAATTGCCATGGATAATGTGAAACTCTCCCTCCTACGTTCTGCAGGGGACCCTTATCACTAAGGTGCACAGGATGCTGCTTCACTATCTTACCAGGATCCCATAATACATATGAAGGTGTTTTGGCATGGTCATTTGTCCAAATTGATTTTTTGTGTGAGAGGATAAGATTTGGACACTATTGTCCTTCTACTTAGTCATGCTAATATTGTGAGGGCCTAGATTTAACTTTATAGACTCCATTTTAGGGACAGGCCACCATTTTAGACCATCTGGTGACAAGGGGCTGACTGAGTTCCAAGAAGAACCTCAGGAATGTTCCACAACAGCAAAATTTGCACAAATACCCAAGAAGCAGACAATTAAGAAACAGAGCACTAAGATTTAACAAGACCCAGATGGTCCTGCAGATATTCTATTGGCAGACTATGGCCCTTGCAGATATCCAGGTATCCTTTCAGCAGGTTGTATTTTCACACCAAAAGTTAAACCAAGTTTCAAAAAATCACCTTGCCCCATATGCCTTTACCAAATCCTGAAATTCCAAGGCATATAACTCCCACTTTGCAGTTTTTTTCCTTTAAAAACTCTCCTATCCCTGAGCTAGGGGCCAACACATTTCCTCTATCCTCTCCATTGGAGCATAGGGCATTGTTCTGGGTTCAAACTTGACAAGAAAAAAACCTTATGTGCTTGTATTGTAAACCAGCTCCTCGGTGGTCTCTGGGGTTTCCTGACACAGGTACAACAATATCACTTCTAGAAACCAGTGAATCAAAAGATAACACAAATAGTTTTTGCTATCTTTCTCATGAAGTATATCATTTGTTTTCTTTGTGTTTTTATAGTGTATCTCAAGAGATAAATTCTCTGCCTTTTCTATCTCTTTAAAAGATTATTTATATAAATACTTAGTAAGTACTAAACTGACCTGAATGAAAGAGATATCAAATGGGCGTTTAGAAGGAAAATGATATTATTTTGTTTATACTACCAACATCCTATGTTCCTAGTTATAGAAATTTGCCTAAGAGATTCCCACATATCAGAGGATAATTTTCCTAAATTATCTGTGACTAATTTTATTAATCCTATTTCTCAAAGTACATGGAAATCACAATTAAGTGAGTCTCACAGGTCACTTTGCTCTAGTGACATCTGTTGAAAAGCTGATTATGGTTCTACAAGTCATGAAATAGCATATAATTTTTTCCTACCTTCCCTAGGCCAATTCAGAGATGTCTTTGTGTGTGAAAGGAAACTGACCCTACAACATGGGGAAATAGCAGCACATCTAAAGGAAGATGCAGAGTGAGCATCCATAGGCAAGACATTTATTAATCCTAAGGTTTCACTAGTCCAGTTTCAGTCAATGTGAATGAACTGTCAACAATTTAAGTAACAGCATTCATTGTTTTTCCCATTACTCTCTCCAAATGCTATGCCCACAGAAACCTCAGCATGGCTTTAGTTTTTGTTCACAGTATTTTCTGTTCATTTGTAAGAAACAACACTGCAGGGTATGACCGATTCCAGGAATCTCCTGTTGCTCATAGAAGGGGAGCTGGCATCAGATTCAGTGTCTTTTTGTCAGCCTCAGCTGCACACCTGAGATCTGTCTCTTCTTCCAGAGCTAAGACAAGGATCAATTTCTTAAAGTTGTTTTCCAAAGAATCAGAGTCATGCTATGAGAAGTGGTATTTTTAATGTCCAATTTTGAGGAGACCAAGGTCTCTCTTAAATTTGCCTAATCTGATTATGCATCACAGTTGTTAGAGTGAAACAAATCCAGGAAAACAAGAAACCGTTACTACAGTACCACAGCTTTCCCCCAAATTGCAAGTGGGTCCAGATACAGATATGATGCTCAGATTGCTAGGGGCCAATTTAGTAACCAAGTTTTCCATTTGGAAGATAAACATGACTATCAATTTAGTTTCTTCAGGAGGATTGAGAGATAGCTCGGTGCAAATTAAGAGTACTTGCTGCTCATGAGGGACAGCAATATGTCACGCTTGTCCATTCTGGTCCTGTCACCCAGTACAGAAGGCTCACAACAGGTCCAATGGATCTCAAATCCTCATCAGGTACATGTGAACACACAGTCACAAGAACATAAAATAAAAAAAAAAAAAGAAATAAAATCATTACTTTATTTTTGATGTTGTTTTTAAGACCAGGTCTCACTGTACACCTGAGGTGGCCTAGAACTTTGTATATATATATACATTAGGCTGGCCTATAACTCATAGAAATCCATGTGCCTCTGCCTTCCAAATGCTGGGATTAAAAGCATGTACTAGCTATCATACCTCCTCAAATAAAGCAAATTTTAAAGAATGTTTAATTTTACCACACCTAAGGCTCAGGGAACTTCATGGAAAGGCAAACAGAAAGGTTGAGAGAGCCAAAGGATAAGGGAATTTGCTGTTGAATTATGTCTCCTAGTAATATCATAAGTAATACTCATAAAGTTTCACTAACATGACGCCAATAGACAAGACAAACTAGATGGGAAAAAACCCACAAGTCCTCAACACTACTCAAAGTACTGTAAACAACTGAGGGAGGCTGGGAGTAGGAGAGGTGTTCTTGTCCAGGGAAGAGCATACCATTGAGTTATTTGGAGCTAAGCAGTCAGCCCTGAAAATATACATAAAAGTACCATTATATGTTCTGAACAGGTTATATTTAGAATATATATTTATATACATATATGTATGCACTAACAGCTAGTGAAAAGGGAGCCATGAATTTGAAAGGAGAATGGGGAAGGGCATATAGGAGGGTTTAGAGGGATGAAAGTGGAAGGAGAAATGTAATTGTTTACTAATCTAAAAAAAAAATAAAATAAACAATTGTTTCTTCTTCCTCATCCTCCTTGTCCTCCTATTTCTTCTGCTAAATGAGCCAAGTGTTCTCCCCTCAGGCAGCAATGCTGGCGAGCTTTATTAAATAAAATGACTTCTGAGAGCCATGCAGACATTCTCATTTTCTGGAGTTGGATAATAAATCAAGAATTTCGATGAGTTTTACAAAGGTTCTCCAATGGGGATTATGAGACAAAGGAAAGTCTGAAGTTTTGGTGCCTCTTTTCCTCTGCCTACACTGCATTTTGAGCTTCTGTGCTTTCTTTGAATCACCTGGTACAAATAAGTTCTGCTACTGCACAGCATTTTCTACTTAAGCATCCTTTGGTACCAAATTTAAATCTGTCTCTTTGCTGCTGCCCACACATTAGGTCAAAATAAGATCACGTTGGCAGTCTTATAATTTGCAGAGTGCTCATCATTCTTTGAGACTCTTCTGGACTGGAAAATGCTGAGCAAATCTGGATGAAAGGCTGCCACTTAGTGTCTTTAAAACAAGAGAGACCCCACTGACACACAAAAGATGCAGCTCTGTTAGTTAATGAGGAAAAAATGCAGAAATCAAATTGTCAGCTAGTTCCTTGGCAAATAGGTTGTTTACCTTTAATTAAATGTCCATCTTTATTAAAATGTGTAGTTCTAAATAATAATAATAATTAGTCACTTGAAATAGTTGTAGGTTATTAAATTAAAATTCAGTAAAGTCTCCACTGTTCTTATATATGGATGAACGGTTATTCTATCTCTTCTCTGTCTCTGTCTCTGTCTCTCTGTCTCTCTCTGTCTCTCTGTCTCTCTGTCTCTCTGTCTCTCTCTCTCTCTCTCCAATCTCCTGCACAACAGACACGATGTTCTAGAATCCTCCACAGAAGCTTTTCTACTTTTTAGTAGCTGACCAATCTTTTCCTAACTGTGTACCTTAGTAGTCACACTTCTCACTTGCTATACATCATGTATTCCACCTCACTGCTCAGTTCATTCCAAAATATGTACTTTTTTCACATTCAAACACAAAGTCATCTTATAACTGAAAAATGTGTATATACATGTCATGTTAATCTGAATGAAATATTCATTACATAATAAATTATCACCAATGTTAATACCAATTTTATCATGTTCCTAGTTTATAAGTATAGTTAGAGATACCACTTGAGTAAGTGCACTGTATTAGAGATGATTTGGTCCAATGTTATGAAGGTTGGATATAGGTAACAATGTGTTTCTGACTTTTTCTATTTCCATCAAGATTTTACATTAGAAGGCTAGCCACAAAAGAATGAAACTCCCTATAATATAAAATACAATAATGTATTAACCTATAATAAGTATATACTACTTTACTTATATATAACATATGACCTATCTACTACGGAATAAATTACCATATTAGTCAATGTTAACAATTGCAAGTTCTTAAGACATAATGAACAGTATGCAAATGTTAATTGCTTGAACCATTTACAATGGCAATGACACAAACTTTATTTGAAAATCATTACTTTTACTATTCCATTTATCAAAGAACCAGGACTCAAGAATAAAGTCCTTCTTTGACAGCATGCCTTACATAATAAGACATCATACTAGATGTCTTATTGCAGGTTGAGTTTCTCTATTTCCCCCTTGATTTTTTTTTTCCAGATGCTTCGGTGAGCTTTTGTTTCACATGTATAGAGCAGATATTAGTTCCATAGGACTCTAATTACCAATCTAACCCACCTTACATAATACCTTAGCCAACTTGATATGAAGCAGCTCAGGCTGCACATAAGTTATAAAATAGGTTAGGAATAAATATAGTTTTCTGCCACGTGGCACCTAATTTATAATTTTTACATTCCTGTGATACTAAATATTGTCTATTCCTTTATTATTCTTTTATGTCTTATGGCTCTAAACTGTCAGGAGTATTACACTGTTAAAAATACACTATGAATTGAACATGTTTTTTTCCTAAACTTACAACAGGCCATGTTTTGATAAATCATAATATGCCAAAAATATAAGCAGAAATGTATATATTTTTAGGTAATTAACAGTTGGAATTAGAGATGAATGGCACTTCCTCCCCCTTACCAGTTGCTTGGTGATTATAACTGATATTTTTGTCCAGGCCAATTTTTATCATCAGCTTTTCTTGCAGACACTGAAAGCCACTTTATGGCTTCAGCTGCTGCAATTCATCTGACTTTATATAGGGACGATACAAGACTGAGTTGAAGTCAGACAAGAAAAACGCTTCCACTCAGGAGTACCAGGCCTGGGTGACACTAATCAAACCAGTGGAATTCACATATTTTAACAGCAATTGGCCCCAAAGATTAAGTAAAAGGCTGTGCCTCTCTTGCTGGAAAAATTTTTCAAAATGTGTTGTTTTTGATAGTCCTCATATTTCTACCATACCTTCTTTTATTCCTTAATGATGATCCTAGGCTTGTATTCAACTGGACATCCTCAAAGGCAAAGAGCACATAACCCATATGAGGGGGGATGAAGCCTGAACTTCTCCATTTCAAGAAAGGATAAACTTTGAGGACTGGACTCATGACTACTTAACTTCCAAAGTAGACTCTCTGTGTTGAAATATTTTATTTTCATTCAGAAACATTTTCATAAGGGGCACAATTCTCAGCACTGAACAAACTTCAAACAAATCCTGATAACTCGACTAACTCTATCCCTATTTCTGGAGAGAAACCAAAAGAACATATGTAGTTAAGTACTTAATTTTTAAGTTTGGGACAAAATACTACAAGAAATAAAGCATGGCTGGAATTGTTTGACTCAGACACTTAGAGATTTATTATTATTATTATTATTATTATTATTATTATTATTATTATTATGTGTTTTAATTTTATACATCAGCCATGGGTTCTCCTGTCCTCTCCCCTCCCGTCCCTACCCCCACCTTCCCTCCAGCCCCTCTCCTCCATTCCCATGTCCTTCAGGACCAAGACTTCCCTGGGATTCATTTAAACCTGGTAGATTCAGTACAGGCAGGTCCTGTCCCCTCCTTCCAGACTGAGAATGTGTCCCTGTGTAAGCCCAATATCAAATTAAAAAGAAATTTGCTGGAACAATATCAAATAGACTTTCACTTGTTTTATTTTTCTAATGATTTTATGAATTCACATTTTATATTTCAGCATTTAATTGTGTGTGTGTGTGTGTGTTAATCATAGCTTTTTTAACATGTAGAATTTGATTGTCAGAAATATCTCAGTAAAGTTGGGCCTATAATATACTGAAGATTCTCATACTCCGTAACTATGTAGAGTAAGGTACTAAATTTGAAGAAAAGACAACTGTGTAAAAGCCAGAGAAGTCTACGTAACCAATAAGAATTAAGTCTCTGTGTGATGTGCATGAACACACACACACACACACACACACACACACACACACACACACACTCACACAGAGGGAAAAAAATAATAACAAAAACAAATAAAAAGCCATTTTTCTTGGCTTTTACTTTAGATTACCCCATATGGTAACCCAGTCAGTGCAGCTCAGCACTTAGACCAGTTTATTCAAGTGCCTTCAGTGGTAGATTACATCTGTTATGTCCTAACCTCTACAGGCACCGAAGAAGGTCACAGGCACCTTCCTCACCTACAATAGCAAGACACAACAGAACAGAAGCTGCTTGCAAATGCTGCCACAGTCAATTGTTTTTGTGAGCCCACATGTGTTCTCAATTTAAAGCTTTGTAAATAAGAAAGTGTTAATTTGTGAATACAATTTTAAAATTGAGGCTACAATTCTGAGAAAAAAATTCCACCTGTTTAAAAGCATGGAACCACTAAAGAGATTATTTACATTTTCCTTATGCAGACACAGCTTGACCAGTTGATGAACTACAGCCTTTGGAATTAGAAGAAAATCACTGTGAAAATAGTATTACTATGTCAGGCGATAGTGGTGCACACCTTTAATCCCAGCACTTGGGAGGCAGAGGCAGGCGGATCTCTGTGAGTTTCGAGGACAGCCTGGGCTACCAAGTGAGTTCCAGGAAAGGCGCAAAGCTACACAGAGAAACCGTGTCTTAAAAAAAAAAAAAAAAAAAAAAAAAATCAGAGAGCCACAAGCCACAATGCCAAGATCAGAAGATGTGTGCAAGTAAAAATAGTTCTTTCCGAAGTGATTACAGAATACCTCAGAAGGGAATAGAAAGTAATAAACAAGAAAAAAGAGAAATAATGCAGCATACATAGGGGTAAAATCTCTGGGGACCAGGTGTGAATGTACCTCAGTTGAACTTCTAAAGCAGGGAAGCTGGTTTGAATGCACACTCTTTCAGCTGCTGGCAAGAAGCAGTTCTGATGACAGGAACTTGAGCAGTGTCTGCAGGTACTCTTTGCCATGCTTCCGCAGAAGCTACTGTTTTTATTTTTCTTTCAAGTCCAAGGCTTGACAGTGTAGTGTTTGCAGGTTGGGCAAGTTCATCCTGTCTGTCTGCCTGCCTGCCTATCTGTCTGTCTCTCTCCCTCCATCCTACCCGACCTTTACTTTTCTTTAGTTGCAATTGCTTTAAATGTCATGAAGAATGAAAGGAGTCATTTTGAAGATTTCCCACAGTAATAGAGTCTAATATAAGTAGAGTCACCTATTTAAGATTATCTAAGGAACCAACTATTTTTACTCTACTTCAGTCCTGACTAATTCTGCCTAGTCATTATACAATATTTCCAAATCTCTATATTGCTTCAAGATTCATCCAGTCCATATAAAAAAAAATGAGTGAGACAAATGAGCTAGTATTATTGTCTAGATATAAATCACCTTCCTCTCCTACTTTTGGTAATTTATCACAATAAAAAGCCAGTGTCTACCATAGAACTTTCCAAAGTGAATATAAGATGAAAGGCTTGAATCTACAGATAAGATCATCCTTTGTATTATATGCTTAAACCATATCTAAAGTTAATAGAGGATCTAAGTTTTAGAAACATGTTTATTTTTCCTATCCCATCTTAAATATAAAATTATCAAACTCAAACATCCCTTGTTTAAAAAATATTGCAACTGTACCTTAAAAAATCAATAAAAATTGGGATGGTCCCCTTTAGGAATGAGTGCAAGTCCATAACTCCAAATCTGAACTTGTCAGCCACTATTTACCTTGACCACTGGGACACATTTGAGCAGCTCTGGAGCCTCAGAAGTTCCATAGTAAGCTTAATGAATGCAGATCCTGAGCTGGCCCATAGCTACCAGTTACTACTAAGGGTGGGGCCAGAATTGAAAGTAGCCTCATGACTCCTGCATGGCATTCTTCCCATAGCTCAGGGCCCAGTACACCTAATTACACTGCACATGGCTCCCTGAAGATGAGCACCCCATAAATCTCTCTGGTGGGTTTTCACAACACAAATCAGTCTCAGTTAGAATTGCTCCAGTAGGATTTAAAGGCTAGAGCAAACCATGCTCTATACATTACTGGGGAGATAAATTGCTTCACAAAGAGTTGTGCTGCCTTAGGCCATATCAGAGCACTCAGCCTGGGAAGGGGCACACTACCAAGACAGACCACCAAAAAAAAAAAAAAAAAAAAAAAAAAGCAGAATAGGAATAGCAAAAATCAGAGAAATGGAAGCTAATAAACAAATAGTATAAAATATGAAAATTGTTTGTATGCATTTTATTTAACTTAGTTTTACTTGCATCTGACGTGATCTTTGTCAATAATGAAACTGTGGGTTAGCACTTCTACATATTATTACCATACATGCCACTATTTAAGTAAGATTATCTAAGTTATTTCACACATCTGTATGACTGTCCTCTATTTGCAAAATATTTAGCTGTACAAACTTCACAGTGATGTGAGAAATAGATTTTAAATTATATGTGAAAGCATTTGATGGTGACCATAAATTGTCTGTCTATGCACTTCCCTGAAAGAAACATAAAACTGAGGAGCAACTACAATAGCACCTTGAGTGTCTTTCCATGGCATCACTTTAAGCCCTTAGAGGATTTGTGTCTCCTCTTCTTTCCAGTTTGTTATCTACCCAATCTGTACAGGCTCCACTGATCTGAGGTATTATTATCTTTGCAAATAGTGGTTCCACTTCCTACAATGTCAGTTCCCCCAACCCTGTACTAATATTTTTTAGTATTTTTCTCATTCTTCAAAGATCAACTTCCTTTCTTTTAATGAATGGCTTGCATTCTGCTCACTCATTCCATTCTTATTTGGAAATATATTTTGTAGACATCATAGCATTGTTAACTAATGCCTAATTTCCAGAATTTGTCCCCTTAGAGGCTAATATATATTGTCTTTAATTAAATTTAACACACACACACACACACACACACACATATATATATATATATATATATATATATATATATATATATATATATAGAGAGAGAGAGAGAGAGAGAGAGAGAGAGAGAGAGAGAGGGAGAGAGAGAGAGAGAGTTAAGGGACATTAAATACAGATTCTATCTTGATTACTTCTCTCTTGAATTTCTCTTTTGTTTTGTTAGAACACTTCCTATACTCTTTATTATATCATGTGGCAATGACTCTCATTATATACACCTCCTTTCAATTCCAATCTAGTTTGTTTTATGTCTTATAAGACATTGAAAACTAATCTTTATGCATGGGAGAAAAAAATCATCCTGAGTTGGTACCTCATATCCAGAAAGATAAACATGGTGTGTACTCACTTATAAGTGGATATTAGCTACAAAGTAAAGGATAACCATACTATGGTCCACAGACCTAGAAAAGTTAGGTAACAAGGAGGGCTCGAAGGGGACACTCTGATACCCTTAGGAATGGGAAATAGAAGAGATCTCATGGATGAACTGGGGGTAGGTGGGGATGGGAACATGAAGGATCAGGTTGGGTGGTGGGTGGAGGGAGAGAGTACTGAAAGGGATTACTGGAAAGGGAGTGCATTTTAGTTCAGGTAGAAAAATGGTGCAAGGGAAACTTCCAGGAATCCTCAAGGATGCCCCTAGCTAAGACTCCTAGAAATAGCAGATAATTAGCTTGAATTGGCCAACGCCTATGATCAGGTAAGACTTCCAATGGAGTGATTGTGACACCAACCCAGCCACACAACCTTCCACATATAGTCTATCATGTCTGGGATAAAGGTGCCACAGAGATTGTAGAAGTGGCCAACCAATGATTGGTCCAGCCAGTGACCCATGCCAGGAGAGTAAGCCTAACACTGACAAAGCCTGGAGTGCCAGGACCCAGAGACTGGATGGCAAGGAGTGTTGGAGAGAAAAAAAAGAAAACTGTCAGTATAATGATGGAGGTAGGAAGGATTGTAAGAGCCAGAGGGGTTAAGGATACCCAAGAAAACCCACAAAATCAACTAATGTGGGCTCATAGATTCTGAACAGACAACCAGGGAGCTGGCAAGGGACTGACCTAGGTGTTCTTCATATATGTGACAGTTGTGTAGCTTTGTCTATTTGCAGGACTTCTAACAGTGGGAGCAGGGGCTGTCCCTACGGCTCTGCATACTGGGTTGCCTTGCTCAGCCTTAGTAGAAGATAAGGTACTCAATCTTACAGCAACTTGGTATGCCATGCTTTGTTGATATCCATGGGAAGCCTGCCTGCTTTTGAATAGAAATGAAGGAGGAAAGGATGGGGGCTACCAGGAGGTGAGAGGAGGGAATGGAAGGAGATGGAGTTGAAGGAGGGGAAACTTTGGTTGGGATGTAAAACAAATAAATAAATTTGTTTAATAAAAAAAAAACCCAGGTGATTTGTAAATATGGTTCCGTCAATAAATTCTTATGACTTATCATGTAAATTGAATAAACTTACCATTATCTGAAGTAATTGTGATCTAACCTTACTATGTTTTCAATTGATTTTTTTTTATAGCCAAACATATGTTAGGTGATTTAGAGTATGTGCAGCAACTGAAACATGATTACACTGGAAGTTATTTCATCCTTCCCAGAACAGCACTGTGAGGGGTTCATTAACATCTCCTAGACTGTGGAGCTCAAGAGTTTTTCACAGAGTGCCCTGGCCACAGGGCTTACTCTTCCAAGAAACGAAAAGTACAGATTGTCATCAGTGAAACTCACTTCCACTCAGAAAAAAAGGGGCAATTTCTGTGATTCAAACTTTCATCAAGAGTTCCTTCTTGTCTCCTGGATCCTAGGTCAGCTAACATTTATCTTGGCCATGGAGAAAATTGTAGAAAATTCTCACCACTGTTCACACATAAATCCAATAAAACATTTTTAAATTGATTTATAGATCTTTCATTTTATGATTTTGCTCTAGATTCTTGAAGTATTGCAGAATGGAGATAGACACTTACATGTCCTTGAGTTATTATTACTTGGTACAACATAACTTCATTGATTAAGCTGAACAAGTATGTTTCTAGTGGATGAAATAATTTAATTCCAAATAACTATATTTTCATGCACATGTCACTCCATTTTATGACTTCAAGTTATCATTTCACTGATTAATTTTACTCTCTGATGATTTTATAAATTAGATAGTTTCCTAATGACTCTCCCCCATCTATTGTAATCTTCATCCCATCTCTATCAATCCCCTTCTTTGTCCCTACAACATGTGACCAAAAACATTCTAAGGCAAAACTACTCCATTGCCTTTTTACTTCTTAATGTTTAGTAGATAAGTAGTACTACTAAAACTTCAGAATATTCCCCATATGTCTGTCCTAATGCCTAGGCCAAAATCAGACCTGCTTGGATTGTACATGGATTGCCTTTTAAACTGAGTCCATCACTAATTACTACTCTGTCCCTCTGATCACTCACTGCTTCTCCCAATGAGCAGAAAACCCAGCTAAGCAGCTGCTAAGCTGTGTAAGTGACTTTTCCTCATGTGAAATGCAACTTAAGGTGAAAAGGTTAATTTTGGCTCACCTTTCAATGGTACACTCCATTATGCTCACCCTTCAATGGTACAGTCCATTATGTTGGCTCACCCTTCAATGCTGCAGTCAATTATGCTGGCAAAGATGTGGCTGCAGAAGCATAATATGGCTCCATTCAGGAGACAGACTGATGAAACACGGGTTCATCTTGCTTTCTGCTTTTATTAGAAGATTCCAGAACATGGAACGGTCTACCCACACTTGTGATGATTGTACCTACAGTTTTCTCCATGGCCAAGATAAACGTTAGCTGACCTAGAATCCAGGAGACAAGAAGGAACTCTTGATGAAAGTTTGAAACACAGAAATTGCCCCGTTTTTTCTGAGTGGAAGTGAGTGTCACTGATGGCAATCCGTACCTTTCGTTTCTTGGAAGAGTAATTCATCAAAGAACATGAATTTGATTATTCAAGGAAATGCACATGCAATGAAGTTTGCCTCCTGGTGATTCTAGATCTTGTTAAGTTGACAGTTGATATTGATCATCACCATCATGTAATCCCTAGCAGAAAGCATAAGACATTACACAATTGTTTCTAGAATTTAAATTTGGTCAAGGTGGTCCACTCACGATGCTTCAACAAATAGCAAGTGGGAGAAATGGTTAAGGATCCCTCCCTGAATTCAGCATGGGGACTAGTGAAAATTCAGGTTGGATAGAAAATGGCTTGCATTGTTTGCCACCAGTACAGTGTGGCAGGTGTTTTATACCTTGTTACATAGAGTTCACAAAGAATACAGAAAATAGATGACATTATCCTCAGTGTTAAAGATGAAACTAAAATGTGTTACACTGAAGATAAACAGATCTATGAAAAATTCAAGCATAACTAGGTCCTCTATGCCCTGGAATTCAAACCCTATCATTATCTCCCATTGTTTCATTCTCTTTGCCCACATTAGTCCCAATAACTGTGGCCAGGAAATTTGAATGAAAATCAGAAAAGTATGTATTTAAATGACAGACCTATGAGTTCCAGCTTACTGATTCAGTGCTAGGTAGAAATCTGTCACTTACATTCCTTAATAACTTTGCTAGATGATTTAAATTACTATACATATGTGGTGGCCCTAGACTTCATTAATGATGTTCCTGCAAAGTAACCATTGTTCAGTTCCATGTAAATTTATTAATTTATTCTTTATAATAATTTATTATAAATTTATAAATAATTTATAAATTTATTATTTGTTACATTTATTCAGAGAAGTTAAAGACCACCCTAATGTGTCAGAATTGTGGTAGGGCCTAACTTCAATATATTACTAAAAACACTTTATAACATTTCAATGTTCAAGGCACTCATGGTGAAGAACCATTGTAGAAATTCTTAAATTAAAATCCCCAATGAAAAATGAACTTTTTGACAGCTTGAATGCATATGCATATGAAAAGTGAAACATTTAGATACAATGAATAAGAAGGCAAAAAGCCTAGATGTAGAAGCATTATCTTTATATAAGTAGAAAGAAAGAAAAAAGCAAAGAGAAAGAAAAGAAAACTGCTTTATATTACTTGCTGGTAGAACAGTATCAGTTTGGTGATTTTCCCCTTCAAGCTTTTAGTTCTTCCACAGGAAAAATAAGTAGAGTCTAAATATACTTTCATTAGAGCAACCTATGATGCACTTCTCTGTTAGAAGGGGTAGCACCTTCAGAGTATTCAGTAATTCTCAGACAAAAGCACTCTGATAACCCAGTGAATTCATTTTCTAGTTTTCTTCAATTTGACCTTTGGTTGTACTATATAAACATACTCCTGTACATAGAACATATGTAGTATGCAGTATGAGATTTATATTGTATTCTACATATTTGGGGAGGGTTTTTTTCTTCTAAATCTCAACTTAGCTGTGAGGATGCATGATGGAATTACAGAAACCTATGTTACTGATAGTGTTTATTGTAAATGCCTTTTCATTTTGCTTTGTCTTGACTTAAAGTTCCAATTTTCCAAATTAAAACATGTTATAGGATAAATGACAAATGAGATTCATTAGACCACTATCTATATTTTTCTTCCATTTTTGCACTAGTTCCATCTTTAGTGAGTCTTTTGTAAATTAAAAAAATAACTATTCAAATATGGACGAAGATTATGAGAGTCTTTTCTGAATTCTACACACATCCTAACGATATCAGGGATACTGAGGGTGGGTAACTCATTTTCTCAATGCTGCACAGCATTCCCAGCACTCAAATATGTCTTTTCATATTCAACCCACAGCTATTCTATTTAATTTCAGTATCCTTGAAAAGAAATGCAGAGTGCTAATGAGCAATTTTCATAAATATTTTAAGGCTTCAAATACAAAGAATAAACCAGATGAACAGCATGGTAGTTTGAATATAACTAGCCTCCCCCAATAAACTCATAGGGAGTGGCACTATTAGGGAGTGTCACCTTGGCGGCAGGCTTTGAGGTTTTGTATGCTAAAAATACCTCCCAGTACCCAGAATCTCAGTCCATTTCCTATTGTTTTCTGAATAAGATGTAGCCAGTATCATGTCTGCCTACACACCAAAATGTACCGGCCTTGATGATAATGGACTGAACCTCTGAAACTGTAAGATGCACCTCAATTAAATGTTTTCCTTTATATGAGTTCCAGTGGTCATGGTGTCTCTTCACATCAATAGATACCATAAGTAAAACAGAAAGGAGGACTTACCTATTTTATGCCTCAAAACATCATGTGATATTTAACTTTTGTGTATGACATATACATTTTTCAAGTACAGAGGATATAGCTATGGAAAGTTATTTTCTAACTTCATATGTGTGTTTCATGAGAAAACAACTTAAATATTTGTGTTATGAAACATTAGCTTTGATGTGCCATTCCCACCTCCACACACATTAAAAAAAAATGCATTGCATATTGTTAGAAAATGAACAATTCCATTCAGTTGGCCCTTGGGTATTTCATGTACATGTCTCCTTAATTTTAAAAATAAGATGCATGTTTAGGCTAAATAAGACAAACACATGACGTTCATGCACAATGAGGGGAAGCAATCATGGTAGTTCAACTGAAGAGAATTAAAAAGAGGTGATTCCTTACCCAAAAGTGACGCATTGGGTTTCCCTGCATATCAGAAAACAGAAAACCAGGAAGAAAATAAAAATATCAATGCATGTAATCAGGCTACACACACAGCCTTCCATCAGAGAAGCTATAGTTCTTCAATCTCTAACTTCCTCTTAGCAATTGCCATCTAATATTTTAAAATGTAAGTAAATGTATAACACATCTTTCTACTCCATTTATTTATGTATAATACTAAATTCCATTATCCTTAAAAGAATGCTTGGGTTGCTGTAACAGGTCCATATAGACCTTCTTCAATAGAAAATCTAACCCTTTCATTGGTTTGACAATACATCACATGTAGGTATTTGTTCATATAAACGGTTAAGGGTAAAATAGAGTTTCAACCAAGATCAAATCTGGGAAAGAAATGAAATAATCCATTTACAATTCTTTCATTACTACTTTTATGGAAAAACTTACTATTCTTTTCCACTTAATTAATGAACAGATTACTGTGATTAATTTTTCAGGCACCCACACAGACAGTGAGTGGGAAGCTGGGGTTCTTGCCCTATGATCTTTCTACTACATTGTGCTAATAGCCACATTTAGATGAAATTTAAATGTCACATCCCTTCCATGACTCATAAAATGCTCAGTGCTGTGATAAGTTGATTTATTGTATGTGCTCAGGAAAGATTCTATAGCATAATAGACTATAAAACATTCAGCTATTAAAAGTGACCCTATGTTCTCATTTCACAGATGAGGAAATGAAAACGGAGAGGGGAAATGACTGCCAATTGATCATTAATAGAATGTATTGAGCTTAGTTCTAACTTTATCACTTGTCTCTTTGGTATTTCTTAATGACTCCCCATGAAAGTTCAAATATATCTCAATCCTGTACTATCACTTTAAGACTTTTTGAAACACTGATCTGCCTACTGTTCTTGTGCAATAGGTTCTCAAGATTTCCTCATGTTATCTTTCTATAAAAGATTGTGTTTGGGTATTTTTTTTTCCCGTTTTTACTATCAAATGTGCTGGATTTGTTGCCAAACTTAGACTGCATGTTTTACCTTATATCTACAATCTTGACCAATATGTAAATACAATTCTGAGGTTGGATGGGATTCCACTTGTCCAGTTACGAACCCTAGAACTAGAGCAATGATGGTCCTGCCAAGACATTCCTACTGGCGCAAAAGTGGTACTAATGTTATTGAGTAAGGAATTATCTTTTGATGGATCTAAGGCTTTCTCCACAAGAAACTCATATCTGGCACCAAATATTGGGGCCAAGAACCTATGACTAGACCCATAATAGGCCCTAGGGGAAAGCCTTCTGCTATTATTCTGCTAAATGGTCAGAGTGTTAGAATTATCATTGTACCTATAGTTTAGTATATCTCTTAATACTCATCAGAAAAGCTTCTTTTTGCAGTAGATAACAATTAACACAGAGATCCACAATTCAAGAAAGCACAGAGCACTAAATACTGCAGAGTGCTCAGTCTGAAATAGGACATCTCTCTTTTCAAGGCTGATTGTGGATGATGAGGCAGAAGTATTATAGAAGCCAGAGTGGTAGATGGCTGCAAGGAAACAGTGATTTACAGACATTTCAGGGCATTGGCACATATGAATTTAAAGCAGTTGAGACAGCATGTGCAAGACCTGTACAAATGTCAAATAGAAAATAAAAGCAAGCAAACAAAAAAAGACATCTCAGCATAGAGAAAGGAGGATTGCATGAAGTCCCATCTCTAGCTAAGTAGTGACTATCAACAGCTTCTACCGAAGGGAAAAATCAGTTTCTATAACAACATGGTCCTGGTGGCTTGATCATGGTTTAACAGAAGGACACACACACAAGAATATATGGAGAATGTCAATAGTATTTGATGGGTTGAAAACAACAAATCCAAGAAAAACAACAACAAAAAAAGTCGACGAGTTGAGTGGGAAGAAAAGGTATATGGTAGAAAAATGGGATATGTGGGGTGGATACGATCTAAATATATGGAACAAAATTCTCAAAGAACTAAGAAAAAATTAAAACTGTTTAATTATAACAGCTTAAAAGAAATGAAAGGAAAAATTATTTAAATAGCTGATTGATTTACTCCCTAGCATCACTTTCCCTCTGAGTGTGTGTGAGAGAGTGTGTGTGTAAACCTAAACATTTAATAAGCATGCAAATGTACTTCTATGTTAAGGCTATAGGTCAGCATTCAGCATTTTTCTCAATAGCACTCAATCTTATCTTTTAGCACAGGGTCTTTCCAGAACTTAAAATTCACTGATTTGTCTATCTGCCTGGCCAGAAAGTTGTAGGGATGCCCCCGCTTCAGTATTGGGCATACAGGTCATGCACAGTTGTTTTCTGTTTGTTTGTTTGTTTATGTTAGTGCTGGTGCTTCTGGATCAGGTATCCAGCACTTTACTGATAGAGTCCTCTCCTCATGTCTCACAATTTTACTAAACAACAACAAAAAAGTCACTTTTTAAGTCTGATATATGAAATTATATTTTATATGTTATTTTAAAATCTATTTTCCTTTCAAGATTATAGTATTCAGGAAACAACATGGGTTAAATAAGTGAAAAAGAAATAAACACTGAATCAGGAAAATTATGCTTTTGTAGGGAAATAAATGTTTTTGAAGGCAAGAGTAAAATGGCATATATATATTCTCTCTTATTTGTAAAATGTAAGACTGAAAATACAGGAAGAAAAGGAAATGTTTGCCAAGGAGAGCATGCTTGTAGCTAGACTGAAGGGAAAATATAATTATTTAAGGAAATGAATATGTTGATTAGCATGATTCAACCATGCCAAAGTGTACAATTATAATATCACTGGGTATTTCAAAATTGTACATATGTGTCAAAAATAAAGTTTAAGGAGTTTACAAACAGCTTCATATCAAAATAGCACTAATAATGAGCAGTCATCAAAAAGACCTGAAAAGCACAGCAAGTTTCCATAGAATGTGTGAATGCTGTCTACTTTATTATGACTTCCACAAATGACTTTTGGAAGACTCAGTATTATCTTTATTGATGACTGATGACAGTTTTGTGCAGAAACTCATTGTGTCTTTTCTTATGTTTATTTTAATGTCAAAAATGTTTATTGGTCACTTGTATATGACTTGTGAGTCTAGAAATACTACAGAAAAAATGTATTTTAAAAATCATGACAATCTTTTCTAGAAAAAAGTTTATTGGTGTTTATACAAAATCCAATTCTGCTTAAGTACCAGTTAAAAAGCAAAATGGTTTCAACTTGTAGTTGTACACTAAATTTCTAGTTATGCATGAAAACACAATAGAATAAAGTGTGAAGACCTGAAAAGGGCCAGAATGAGAGCAAACTTCACAGATGAGAACACGCCAGAGTCACAGCAATTTGTAACTTTTCCTAAGGTTACACTGTGATTTGGAAATTTAATAGGAACAAGAATTCTTTTATATCCTTGTCATCTTGGTTTGGATTTGAAAAGAATAGTAAAAACCCCAGAGTCAGAGCAAGCATAGCCTTCTAGTTTTGATGGATCTGAGTGTCATCAATCTTTTCCTCACTGGACAGGCTCTTGATATTTAACAGTCACTGGCCTTCTACTTGTTGACCTTCACTTTCCTTGCACTTAACTGACAAAAACATCTACCATAAACTTGGATTTGACTTAACTTAACCTGCTGAAGTTTCACTCTGACATTTTAGAGTCCTTAGATTGTGTCTTATTTAGTGTTTCTATTGCTGTGATAAACCCCAGGTCCAAAGCAACTTGGAGAGGGAAAAGTACATTTCGGCTTAAGGTTGTGTTCTATCAGCAAGGCAAGTCAGGGCAGGAACTCAAGGCAGGAACTTGTGGACAGAAACTGAAGCAGAGGCCACAGAGGAATGCTGCTTACTGGTTTGCTTCTCAAGGCTTGCTTATACAACCCCACCATCTGTCCAATAGTGGCACTGTTACAGGGGTCTGGATCATTCTCTATAATTGGGAGGAAGCAAATGTCCCACAGATATCACCGACATGCATATAAGACAAACAGTGGGAAGCATTTTCTCAATTTAGGCTCCTTTTTCTCCCCAGACACTCACATCATGTTGAGGGGGAGAAAAAACTAACACACACAAGAATATACCAGAAAAATTTCTCTTTCACATTTTTGAAAATGAATGTTTTTAATTTCTAGCAATATTCTTGTTCCTGTATAGGTAGGTGTCTTAGATCATTCTAGACTAATATGCAGGAGCAGGCTTTTCCTAAAGGGAGGAACTGAACTATTCTAAAACTTGAAATCTTTCACTTCGAGTCCAGCATTGTAAGTCTTATAATTTTGTTTCTTCTACATCTATTAGACTGTACTTTCTCATGCCTAGACAAGAGCTCAGCTTTCCTTGATACAGGTTATAGGTCTATACTTCTCAGTTCTGCTATATTTGCCCTATGGATTTCCTTTAGGTGAATGTTTCAACAGGGAATAGGTATTTATGACCTCATTGGCTGTCTCTGCCAAATCTCCTTTCACTCTCAATATGACTTCTGGAACCCTTGCCTACTTTTGTTAAATTACTTTTTAAAACTCCTTGCACAAATCATGCTTGAGGAACACTCTAGATTCCAACAATTGATATGACTCAAGGATCACTCTCTTCTCCACCTATTACCTGATCTCTATATTTTTAGCCTATAGGCAAGTGGTGTTCTTCCCTGGACCTATAAGTAATAAAAATCTTTACACCATCTTGAATTTCTCCTGATCAATAAAGGAGTTCCATAACAACATAATAAGCTAAGACACCCATTTCTGGTTCCTCTGACTGTTGTTGGTCTTTGTAGTAGAATATTCTTCTCTGTTTAGCTTTGTGTTCTGTCCCGGCCAGGGGGTTCTCAACGGGAAACTAAAGGGAGGGCCGGTGAAGAAGAGGGATAAGAGACACAAAAAAATGAGAGCAAGACAGAATGTCTGATCAAGCTCCAATATTTTATTTTTCTCTTAAGGCATATATAGGTAGGAAAAGGGGGTTGCAAGCAGGAAGGGACTTAATCATGGGCTGTTCAGCCAGCAGGGAATGTTGCTCTGGGGATTATCTATCTACTCTTGTCTAACTACCTAATTGCCTAACTATAGCTAGATCACCTGATATCTGAGAAGAGGTTCTGGTGCGATGGAGACTGAAGCAAGGCCTAGATCTAAGAAAATAAGAGAGAAACCCAAATATGGCAGCATGTATGTAAAGGGTCATTTAGGCTTATGGCTCCCATCAGTGTTCTGTGTACTGTCATAGATTTCCAGCTAAAATAATCCACTTATGTATTTTGCTTGTACATTATAACAATACCAGCTACACCAGCTACATCTCCTTGAGAAACAGAAGCATATATTCTCTGAATGTTTCATGGACAACTGACCATGAAAATAAAGAAATCTCATAAAAATATAATGAGTAAATTTAGCACAAGCTAGAAAACACAGAAATACGCAATTTTATCCAAATTATATTGTGTATGTGTTTTCAAATGCATCTGTATGATGTAAGGAGTCTCTCTCTCTCTCTCTCTCTCTCTCTCTCTCTCTCTCTCTCCTTTCTGTGTGTGAGTGTGTGCATACGTGTGTATGTGTTTGTGTCTATATGTCTATGTGTGAGTGTTTCCTTTTATTTAATTAATTAATTAATTTAATATCCCAATCTCCTCCTCCATTTCTATTCAGAAAAGGGCAAGCCTCCCATGGATAGCAACTAAACATGACATATCAAGTGACAGTAATTCTAAGCACCTCCCCTTGTATAAAGGCTGGACAAGGCAACTCAGGAATAGGGTCCTCAAAAAAGTCAAGACAGCATCAGCTCTCATTGTTAGGAGTCCCACAAGAAAACAAAGCTATACAGCCATCACATATATGAAGAGGACCTAAGTCAGCCCAATGCAGACTCCCTGGTTCCTTTGCTCAATCTCTGTGAGCCCCTATGAGTTCTGGTTAATTGATTCTGTGGGTTTTCTTGTGATGCCCATGACCCCTCTGGCTCACACAATCCTTCTTCTGAAATCTGAAACAGAAAAATCTACATTGTTTCTTCTTACCTCTGTAACTTTTAAAATTCTCTCATACATTACATCCTGGCTGCAGCCTCCTTTAGCCCCATTCCTCCCAGTCTCCCCAACCACCCCTCTACTCAGATCTAGTCCACTTCAGTTTCCACTCAGAAAAGAGCAGGCCTTCCAGGAATATCAACCAAACACAGCATTATAAGATGAAATAACACTAGACTTAAACCCTCCTATCAGGTCTGGATGAGGTAACCCAGGAGGAGAAAAAGTATTCCAAGAGCAGATAGAAGAGTCAGAGACGGTCTCCATCAGCAACCTCACATAGCTGCACATATTATTCTCTTTCTTTCATCAGTTTGTCTCCAAATGCCCTTATTTATTTCCATACAATAATTTAATATTCATTATTTCATTCATCTACATATTTATTGAATGTTTTGTCTATATCAGATACTGTTTTTATTCTAGGATTACAATTACAAATAATTAGAAATCATCAATATTCTAATGAAGAAGAGAGAAACACAAGCACAGAAGCTCATTCCCCATATTCCTAAGCACTACAAGGAAGATAACACAGTGAACCAACAGTATGTGAGTAAGGAGAAGAATAATTGAAATAAAAGAGCAAGAGAATATTTTAAAAAATAACAGCCCTGAATAACAGTACCACCTGATAAATACAGTTCAGAGTGTTTCAGGCAAAGACTGAAGCATCTTCAAAAATACTGAGCTGTAAAAGAACATAATCTGCACTGTATTTTCAGAATAGAAGAAGTTAGTGGGCCTGTTTATTGAGCTTAAAATGTAATGTCTGACAGGAAAGGGGATCTCTGATTCCAAAGCAATATAATACACTTATTTTCACTTGTTTACTCATCTCTAATCTATTCCCAACCTTCTGGATTCCTTATCACTTACTTTACTCAGTAATCTTCATAAAGCAATAACCTTTTCTTTGGAAAAGGCTACCAATATGCCCTTGGAGTAAGTCTTAGCAATAAACTTCCTTGTATTGTCAGGGGCATTTCTATATGCATCATTTCTCATATGACCATCTGTCAAGTGAAAATGTGCCAGGCACCATATAGCTTAGAAAGTAGTACAGGAAAATGGAAACTGACAGAGGTAGGAGTCAGAGACACATTCTACATCCACTGCCACTTGCAAGATCTGCCAATATGTTTGCCTCCCTCCATTGGAATAGCCTCTTCTCTGAAATGCAAATGACAAGGATGACCCGGGAAGACTCAAGTTCTTAAAATATGATAAGCTGAGTTATGAGAAGGCACACTCGTGTTAATGAATTTCTAGGAAAGCAAAATGTCAGCAGGAAAATAATATACAATTTCTGACAAAGAAAATTTA
This sequence comes from Onychomys torridus, assembly GCF_903995425.1. NCBI lineage: Eukaryota > Metazoa > Chordata > Mammalia > Rodentia > Cricetidae > Onychomys > Onychomys torridus. The sequence continues at coordinate 28,687,428 of NC_050447.1, forward strand.
TAATTATATGTAGAACTTATAATAATATGTAAGACTAGGAATGCCAGGAATATGCTTCAAATGTATTGTCATATCCAATGAACAATGAGCACAACCATTGCTAATGCCCTTCATCAAATAAAGCCAAAGAAAGTCTGGCAACTACTTGTGGCTTTCTTTGCTTATTTGCTCCCTTTATTGAGTAATGATCAGGGTTATCCTACGTTCTGCTGTATATTTAACATTGTGTTGGATGAATAGGATACAATCAATAGACTTTTAGTATATTTTCATTTTTCTTTTTATAATTTTGTGAGTGTTTTTGCCTCCCTGTATGTCTATGGATCACATGGATGAAGAGCAAGTGTAGGTCAGAAGTGGGCATCTGATCTCCTAAAACTGCAGTCTGCACAGTTGTTAACCACCATGTAGCTGCTGAGAATGAAACCTGAGTCATCTGGAAGAGGGGAGCCATCTCTACTCCCTGAGACACAATAAATAAATTTTAAAATTGCCAAGTATGAACTGGTAGATATCTAAAGCCATGAATAAAGCAAAAGCTCTAGCATTTGATGCCATCCTTCTTTTTCCATTCTTTGTACAAAGGCATGGAATATTTGCAGAATGAGCCAGATTTGTCCTACTCTCTAGAGTCTAGAAATTAGAAGGCACTTTCACAACTTCTGTTTGTCACACAAGGTGTTTTGTGAATCCCAGAGGACTACTGAAATAGTTACTTTCACTAATATCTGAGAACAGCTCAGAAACGGGGAACCTCCACTATTTTGCATAGCCAGTTGATAGTTCATTGCTTCTCAACCAACTTGGAAGTCTGTTCAAAGCTCCAGGGAGCTACTTGCATCAGACTGAAGAAAATCTTTCAGAATGGAACCTAAAATTATGTAAATGCACATGTGTAAATGCATAAAGACACTGAGCTACTGACTATATAGGTTTCTAGAAGATTCATAACCTTCATTTTTATGGGTCCAGAATCAGTTGTTTTCTATTTATGTCGTATTTGTAGGTAATGCAAAGGAAGATGAATTTTTGATGGGTTAAAAAAGCACATATAGGTTTGAAAATATTTGCAAAAGAATTATTTTTGATAAGGTACCATATGTGAAGGAATAAAGCTGAGAAGGAAACATACATGAAGATTCAAATTTTTGTAAGACAACAATCCTAGTACTGGTCAGTCATAAACTATGACTACTTTTAGTGTTAAGAAGTATCTAGCTGTGGAAAGAGAAATTGTATAATCATCATAAGTGGTTGCAGAACTAACAGGGTGATGACAAGCACACATTGATCAGACATATCACACAAATCCCATGTTCTCTCTTTTAGAAAGGATATCAACAAAGGACAATAACCTTCTTTCAAGAACAATGTCCCAGGGTGAGTAATTCAAGAATTACTTTTTAATTATGTGCAGCCTTTTAATTATGTGAGAAATGCATGACAGTTGTGAAATTATCTTTCAAAATGCTAAAAGGTTGACCTTGGAGACTGATGAATTTCTCTATGGGCCAAGGAAAGGAAAAGATAAGATAAGAGGATGGAAAGATGCAGGATGCTTTTTTGGCTCAATATCTAAGAATGAGTCTAAAGCCAAGCCTGCTACACAGGTATAGGATGCCAGCACTTAAAGTCAAAAACAGTAGTCACACTAAGGAACATTAGCTGGTGAACAGCCTTGTTTCTGTCAGTTCTCTGCCCAGCATGGGCTCTAGAGTCTGACCTCATCTTAAGGTAATGTGCTGACTTTTCTACTAACATGTAAATAAGGTAAGTTATAGACAATTGTTTCAAATATGTGAACACAGTATTCATATTTCTTCACTCTAACATGCACCTTTGCATCAAGAACCTGTGATTGTGTGCAGGCAAGGCTGTTTCCTAAGTTCTAATGTCTGCCTTAATGTACCATTGCAGTTCTAACCTAATGTTATATTCTGAGACTTTACCTAGGTATTTACCTATACTTTGATGGATACAAGTAGCCAATGAAGTGACTTGGAAAAATAAATTATCCTTTTACAATTTATTATATATGGATGAAGAACTCTGCATGAGCAACATAAAGAATGAACTGGGATACATGAAAGAATTCATATCTTAGGGCACAAAAGTATGATTTAAGGAATTTTCTACAGATAACCAGATTTTGTAAGAATCTCTCCTCAGCAGTGATGAAAGATTCTCTAGGACCCTTGGGAAACAGAACAACATATGTCTTGAATAGTCAGTGGTTTTTTTTTCCTCTACCACACCAATGAAGGTAACAGATATTTTGCTTTAGAAGAGTTGAGGCATAGAGATCACTGTAAAAGCATCACATAGGTAAAAATACCAAAGGGAGAGCAAGGATTGTGTGGAATGAGAGCTATTCATAGCAAGGTCTAGTCTCAGGAGAGAAGAAACCACAGCTTTACAGTGTTTCCAAATATGCCCTAGTAGAGAATCATGATTCAGGATGACTATGAAATAGCTTCCATTCTTAATGGTGCTATTACACCCATTATTATATAGGGAAAAACTGTACACAGTTGTGAATCTGCACACAGATATTAAGATATTCTCCATGTCTTGTATACATTATCTCAATGGAAGAGCCAGTTGATTAAATTACTCCAATCTCAGAAAGCAAAAATTCAAGATTTATAGCAGATATTGAACATCAGATACTTCCTGAACCTGAAAAATGTGTTCTGTGAATTTCTGTCTTCCTCCCTCTCTTCAGTCATCTTAGATGAATACATTTATTTGATAATAATATAGATGTTTTGGGGGTAGGCTTCAGTATTTATTTGGTGTGTGCTAAAGGTATGTCTCTTGAAAGGTATAATAAAATAAAAACTAACAATTGATGTTTTTATACTTGCTTGTAATTTTTAGTCCTCTCTTTAAAAAAAAGAATCTCTAAAATCAGGGCTAATTAAATGCAGTATTTCTATTTTATTTGTGGGAAGCATGGGCTGCCAGATTTGGTCGACTCTGTGGGGCTGTCTATAATTTCTCACTTAAGAGGGTAATTTATTCATGACACTAATTGATGATGAAGTGATTATTACAGCTACATTGTGTATCATCCTTTTCAATTTCTGTGTCAGTGTACCCTGAGTTGGTATCTGTCTTTTGTGAATTTCAGTGCTAGGATAATTACATGGCCATATGTAAATCACCCCATCCCATCTCTCTGATTTTTGAATGAAAACCAGGAATGGAATTACTGTATAACCATTTTATATACACCATAAAAGGATCTTCAGGATTTAGTATAAACTATGATATGGAAATTAATTTGAAAGAGGAGTTTTAGGACATGTTATCAGATATGAATTTTAATGGTAAGTTTAGAGGCCTCTAAACTTAAGCCAAATGAAGCCTTGGAATAATGCATTTCTTCTTTACTAACCTCTTATTAAGGAACTCTCTAACTTGTCCTTTATTTTATGACAAGATATTTGAAAGCTTGATTTGTATGAGTCATAGTCATAATTATTAGGGAGTATAAAATGATAATAGATTTCAAAACTTCTTTTTCTTCTTTAAGGTCTTAAAATACTACTGTGAACTCCTGAATCTCAGTCTCCTGGGTGTCTGACTTTTACATATCAACCCAAACTCAAAATTGAAGAAAATATGAAAGCCAATATTGAAGCACTTAATTCATTTTTATAATGTTCAGATCATTTCCCAAATATATAATGTAGAAATAGGGGTCTCTGTGTTCCATTTATTCACAGTTCTCTGGGGAGAATGATAATAAATGCAGTACCAAAATAAAAGCATGCCTTCCAGGAGAATAGACGAATTCTATACAGACATTTTGTCCACTGCCTGAGCAGGAATATACCCATCTTTCTGAACAAAAGGCTCTAATAAAGGAATGTTATGGAGTATAAAATACAGAGATAAAAAGCATCTTTGCATCTCTTTATGTCTGTACCCTGCGAGACACGGCAGCCTCTTACCTGCTGTATTAGCCAGCCTACTTGGTTCAGTGGTCCTACTCTTGTTTTCTCATCATATTCAACATAAAAAATGCACTTAGTGATTATGAAGGCCAAGCAGAAGATGTCATAAACTGCAGAATAGTCTTTTGGTAAACCACGGTCAAACATATGAAGATGCTCCCACAAGATGGCCTGAGAGCTTGGGAATTCCACTCATCTATACCAAGCTTAGTTTTTAAGCTTTGTTGCTACAAGATTCAAAACGTCAAAAAAAATTTGTAAAGTCAAAAAGTTCCAGTGAGCTAAGGTTATTTTTAGTGAGTTTTTATAAATTAGTTTTATCCTAAGTGTACAGTATTTATGAAGTCTGTATAATACGAAGGGGTGGGTGTCTTCAGTCTTCCCCTCCCTCAGCACTGACATCCAGAGCAACAAGTCCCACAAGCTGTGCTCATGTTAAAAGCCCCATCCAAAGGTAACATTTCCTGAAACTGCATCTCATTTTAATTATGCCCACTTCTGCCTATGTTTAAATACACCCAGATATTAAAACTGCCTGTTGTACTCAGTAAAGTAACAACTCTACAGATTTATATCACAGGAACAATTAGAATTCTGATAAAAATATTCCAGTTTATGGAAGAGCACTCTATATTTATACAAGGATATTGCCTAAGATTTCAGCTCACAGAACTTCCCCTTTCGTTGAGCAGCATGTGTTCATCTAGTCTTTCATCATATTCTCTGAAACACCCCTGCTTTCCTTGAGGCCACACTTCTGCTTCTGGAAATTTTAAGTTGTGTTGGTGTCTTTGCTCTTATCATTTGCTCTGCCAGAAACACTTCCCTGAGGATACAAGTAAAATACCACATTTTTCTAATGAGCCATGCTCTTAACACTCAATCCAAAAGAAACCCATTAATTTTTCCCTGGCATCTAGGTAGAACTTTTCCTGGATTTTCTCTGAGATTATTTATTACTGTCTTAGATATATTAGTATTTTCTATCTCAGTGTTATAAATTCATCCTGGTAATTTCTCTTCCAAGCTAAAATAGACACTTCCCCTTGACAATGTTCAGATGGATAATTTTGCAAAACCATACAGTTTTAACATAATTGTTTCTCTATTTGCTTACTCCTTTGAGGTTAATTTGAGGAAACTTTTTACATTTAATTTTCATATTCAAGCTCTGAAATGTTCTTGACAGTATCCAAACCCTTCCTCAAATTAAGTACAATTTCTCAAAGTGGACCTTGGCTAAAAGAGGTTTTGAACACTTTAATATTGTTGCTGGTATTGCATTACAGAAATTTTAGAGAATTACTACATTAAAGTAAACACTATAAAATGAAGACATTTTTATCTTTCTGTGAAGAATGGCATTTTTTTCTGGGTGTGTTCTCTAAATCGGTCCTTTTATATGCAATTTGATTACCATAATGATAGAAACCAACATAAGTGAAATATTCTTAATTTATTTTATTTTTAATAAAGTGTGTGTTTTTGTCTGTGTGAAGTTATGTGCACATGAGTCCAGGTGTCTATGAAGCCAGAGGCATCAGACTGCCCTGGAATTGGAGTTACATGCATTTGTGTCCCACCCTGTGTGGGTTCTGGGAACTGAATCTATCCTCTGCAAGAACAGCACTAACTCTTTACTGCTGAGCCATCACTTTAGACCTGTTACTGAGCGCTTACATATGAAGCAAAAGATCTCTTCCTCCCTCTTCACATAAATCAGTGCCACAGTCATCACCATCATGAATAGTAAAGATACTGAGCAAAGACACTACATTACTTTGCTTATTTGCAAAATGGACCTGATCCTTCTGGGCGCTGTGGTTCACTTCTTTTTTCATAGCACTTGCAAGGCAAAGGAAGAAAAATCTTAATGAATTTGAGGCTGACCTGATCCACATAACATGCTCTACGACAACCAAAACTTCATAATAGGAAGATCATGTCTCAAAATAAATAAGTAAACCTGATCTATTCATGTATTATCTTATGTAACATCTTATAGAATCATATTTATGTGGGGCATCCATATTCTTTTCTTCAGTACAGCCAGGGATTATTTTTTGAGGCGGAGGCTTCATTCTTACACTGTAGACACTTACCGGTATTTCTTCGCTAAATTCTCCCTTGCACTGTTGGCACTTTAGCGTCCTGGAGTTCCTGCTTCTCACTTCCATGATCACTTCTGACATCGAGTCTCATTTTATTTATGTGAGATTTTACTTGCTTGGCGAAGTCAAGTGTGGATTTACCTTTTACATTGCAGAGTTAAATCTAGGCTATGAACTCCATGGCATCTGAATAGTGTCTACTTTGTCAATGTCTAAACAGCTAACTGGTGCCCCTTCATATTGTCCCTTGTTATTTGAAAAGGCATCAAGACTTAAACAACTCTCAGTCATTATGAACATCCATGAAGGAATTAAGAAAAACTCTAGAAAATATTGTACAGAAATATAAAAGAAGGCTGAATGAGTTTAGTTTGAATTGCATGACGTTACAACTAGCAAGAGAAAAGGGAAAAAATAAAATCCATGAAAAGAGAAATGCTGAGTATTTTGCCCACATGATTATTCACACCTTTTCATTTTGTTTTCTTACCAAACATTTATGGTGATGTTGGAGACTAATACCTCCATTTTCAGATATGAAAGAATCAAGGCTTTCTGAGACTCATTCATATTACACACTCCCTTTTTCTTCATGTCCACCATTTTAGGCTCTGTGGTCATCTGTAGTTTAGTTTGCTAACCCTTTGGACATTCTGTTCAGATATAGTGGATACAGACAATGGGAAATTGGAGTTTACATTGCCCTTACTTCCCTCTCCAGAGGATCCCTTCATCAGGTCCTAGTGACTGTGGGATTGAGATCTTCTATTTATTCAAACCCCATCTTCCTTTTGTCACTGGAGCTCTCTCATTCATGAATCATCATGCTGTGATAGAACAAAGTAAATTGAATCTTGGACTTTATTCTTAAAGAGCTATGAATATGTAAACCCCTTTTCTTTATTATGTATCCAACTCAAGTATTTCATTACAACAATGGAATATGATTAGACATAGAGACTTAGAAGACTATTTCTTATTTCTCATTTCTTTTTTCGAGACAGGGTTTCTCTGTGTTAACAGCCTTGGCTGTCCTAGAACTTGATCTGTAGACAACATTGGCCTGGAACTCACAGAGATCCACCTGTCTCAGCCTCCAGAGTGCTAGGATTAAAGGTGTGACCCACTGACATCAGGATTTAGAAGTGTTTTGTTTTTTGTTTTTTTTTTAATCTGTTCATAGCACTATTTAGTGAAAATAGTATTCTTTCACTTTTCAATTTTGTATTTGGGGATACTTCTGTAATCTACTTCAGGCAACATAGACATATGCATCACAGGCTTTTGATTATTGTGCCCACATAAGTCTGAAATTGAGTAAATTTACTCTTTGTCCTTTATTCCTTTTTTTTCATGATTCAAAAAACCAACTTTACAAACTTGAATTTTTCTCCATTAATTATAGAAACTTTTTTGTGCATGTTTGGAGAAATTTTGAAAACAAATTGAAAATTTTGTTTGAGAACTAATGATCTTAATGCATTTAATCTTCTAATCCATGAACACTGTATTGCTTTCTGTGTATTTAGAATTAATTTCTTGTATGTGGCATTCAATCCCGAATAATGTTTTTTGTTGATGTATGTTTAAAGTTTTCAGACATTTCCATGATGGCCTTATGTTTATGATGGTAATACTTTAGCATAAAATACATCTGGATTGTTATACTGTTTTATACTCAATCACAAATACATTTATTAGTTCTGGATATTTAACTTTTAATCGGCTGTTGATGACTATATCATTTAGTTGTGGATTTCTTGGGGATGTCTACTTATATAACTGTGGTCTTGGATAAAGACAGTCCTTCCCCTTGCCCCACTACTTCATTGAATGTCTTTTGTTTGTTGCTTTATTACTCTGTCTATATTTTCACTTCTGTGAGGAATTAAAACACACAATACATACTGGTGGTACTATCTGACCAGTTTAAGTGTAGAGAATTCACTTTCTTTCAATGCCATCGTACCAAATGACCTTATATATTTCTTATGCAAACACAAAGTACATTGATGGTATTATAATATTTGACATAGTCATCATGAAACATCCAAAAAGTTTAAGAAAATAAAGTTTATTATTCTGCCCCTAAATTTGCTTACAATGGCCTTTCTTCTTTCACACAGTTCTGAGTTCTTTGTTTTATTGTTTTCTTCTGTTCAGAGATACTTTCTTATCTGTTCTTAGAGAATATGACTGCTGGTAATAAATCTTTAGTTCTCCTTCCTCTGAGGATTGCTTGCTTTCCCCTTCATCTTGAAGGATATGTTTATTGGGACAAGAGTTACAGAATACAGTCTTCTTCCTTTAGCTTTTGAAAATATTGTGCCCCTGATTTCTCCCTGTTCTCCACAGTGGATTTTCTGCTGAATGATGAGTTGCCATTTCATTTTAATTGCTGTTAAAAAGGTGTTAGTTTCTGAAGGATTTTCATGTTGGTTATTTTGCCATTGGTGACAAATATAACATTTCTAATTTCATTGTGTACCATTGTTTGATTTTCATTTTCAATGACAGCTTCCTTCTTCCAGCTTCATGGTATCTAAATGATATTTTATGGAAACCTAATTAGAAACACGAACATGTTAATTTAAACTTATTTCTGTTGTGTTTTTTTTCCCCTGCCTTATTTTGAGACCATGGATCATTCCTCACTTCTGCTATGTCTCATCTTCCTATTGATATCTCCTTGTCTGAAAGAGAGAAAATCATGTTACATCTTTCCCCCTTCTGGGTGAGATACTAGTGGCTTCAGGCTGGTTGTTAATATTACTCGGTGCTGACAATTCTAGGGAATGTGGATTTCTACTCTAACAAGGGCAATGCTAGCTGATATCTGGAGGGTAACCATGGCCACCTCATTTATCACTCACCACCCAGGTGTTAATCTACAGGCTTTTTTTTATAGCCATATGGAAATGCAGGCTTCAGCTGCTTTCAGGGCTCCTCAAACTCCAGTCTACAATAGGTACTGTGCTTTGTTTCAGTTTGCTTATGACGTCTTCATGCCTTACTGGGTCTTCTCTGTTATGGTTAGGGTGATGGCATAGTGTTTGCTGTTGCATTCAGGTGAAGTAGGGCAGACACTGTCTACATTTTATTTGGGTAAACTATTCTTGTGCTGATTCATTAACCAAAACAGCAAGCTTTTGTTGGAGCTTACTCTGTGCACAGTGACATGTCTGGTGTGCTGGGCTATTTTACTTCAAATCTGAAGAGAAACACAAAGAAATAAAATAATAATAATTTTAAAATATCGTAAAGAAACTCATCATTGAGGTGTTCCTTTAATCTCTATCTGGACCTAGTGCATTTTGTGTTTTTGTTTGTTTTTCAGTTGTTGTTTTTGCGATTATTATGGTAGTTTTTAAACTAGTATCAAAGATTATCATTTATTTTTATAAAATTAGGAATTAAGAAAAGGTTTAGCTTATTGCCTGGAAAACAGAATTCTTTGCCATATTATTTTAATTTTTTTCTAATCTTGACTTCAATTACCCAGTGTGAGTCATTCATCTCTTTTCTTTAAAGCAATGATGTACGTTATTTATATAAAATAATAGCTTATCATTCTTGTACATTGTGTTTGGGGGCTGGAGGAGGCCAGAAGGGTATAACTAATTTTGAAAAGTACATAAGTGTAAAATAGATTTAAAAGCTATAAAATAGTCTTAATTTCCTAATATTTATTATTTTTCTGTCTCATATTGATCTCTATGACAATCTCATAAAATGATCAAAACAAACAAAACTAAAATTTGACTGGATAGTAGTAGGAATTTCTTTAATTATTCACTTCAGAATGTGAGTATCACATGAGATTAGGGTCATAAAAGCTGTCAGATGGCTCAAAACAAAAGGAGTTCAAAGTACTTTGACCTGGGAATTAATAGTCCCTGTAAAAATGAACACTGCTCTCTTAACGCTTAAATTACTTTTTTTTCATCCTGAATATCATAATGTCAAGACTATAACCTCATTCTTTATATGAATTATGCATAGATAGCTTCAGATATTTTAGCTGGTAAAAAGATCTGAATGTGTTGTCCATATACCCCCATGATGTCTTACACATAATAAAATCCAAAGTGCTTGAAAGAAACATTAATAGAAGAAAGTGCATTTCCATGGAAAAATTAAATAAACTCAATAAAATGAAGACTGTATTTTGTTTGTAAGTATTTGCCCGTCTTACTTGTGAAATAGACACAAAAGGCAGGGAGCTGTGTAAAGTAGCCAAATTAATGGGATCTTATGTACCAACACATACTGTTTCTTATGATTTGCCATATTTCAAAGCTTATTTTATATATGCCTCCAGATAATCTTTTACTTACTTGGCCAATGAGAAGCAATCTTATAGCTGTGATTTTTTTTTTAACTTTAATTGTAAGATAGAGCCTTCTGAAATTATGTTTCCAAATTACCGGTTAATAAAGATCAGCCATCCAGGAATTTGATTGGTTCAGTGTGATTTCATTGGGTGTGATATGGTAATTCAGGAGAAGAAAAAAGCCCATCTCATTAATATCAGTAATTTTAAAGCCAAGAATCATTTTGGGGTATGAGCATTTCCTAAAAGGATGAATTTTTGTTAATTGTTCATTTAGAGTAGATACAAATTCCTTCTACATTAGAAAGTACTGACTGCATCAGGAAATTGTGAGGGTAGAAACTGAAAAAGAAAATGTGACTGTTATTTTAAAAATCATAATATAATGAATAAAATAAACTAGTTGTAAAACACAGAAGAATCAGATGCTGCTATGACTATATTCAAGCAAGTACCAGTAATGTATATGAGAGACATTATGTAAATAGTAACATCAATTTTGTTTCCAAATGTCTTCTCAAGGACATCAGTTCCAATGCATGTATTCATGTATGTACTTATTGACTGATTAGACTGTTAATAGAAAATACAGCCAAATAAAAAGTAACAGAATAAGGTAAGATCTGAATTAAGAACTACCAAGATTGTATTTTATTTGCTAAAGAAGGAAGTGTAGCATAACATTAATGAGAAATTGTGTTATCAGTTATTTCAGACTTTTTGTCTTGTATTAAAAAAGGGATATACATTTTAAAATGGGAATATATAGCAATACACATACACACACACACACACACACACACACACACACACACACACACAGAGACATGCACACATACGGAACTTTGCAGAAGACTCATAAGCTCCTTTTGTTACAAAGCCATCATAAAGAAAAGGGCGAAGACATTGTCCAAACAATCATATTTGTGAGTCAGCTACTGTCTGATAACTTGAAGAAATGCAGGCACATATGTTCAGTATCACCCCCAGAGTACATTGCTAAATAGGTTTCCTATACTTATTTACGATCATCACATCTTAAAGATGATTGTGTTAAAAGATCGTGTATGCCAGAGACTGGCAGACTATTTAATCTATCTCCCTTCTGTGTCTACAAATGAGAAAACAGAAGAAATATTGTTTTATTACACAAAAATAAGTACACTTTTCATACCATATCTTTCCTAAAACAAAGCAAAAAATTTCACCTATAAGTCACAATTTGTAAGCTTTCAGAAATAAAGTGAAAAATTTTTAAAAAAAAATATCTTGTTTGAAAATAACTTTCTCGTTTCTAAGAACCCCTAAGGAAGAAATGTGGCTGCATCAATATGCTCATCAGATAGGGAAAGGGGGTAGTAAAGGCATATTTCAATACCCTATGTGTTCCCACCAAATTCACAGAGGGATTGACCTGACATGAAAAGCATGGCATGAACAGACATGTGTGACTGCTTTTCAAGAATATTAAACCAAGGTTCAAAATCAACCTGAAGATGAACAATGTATATTTAGGAGAGATAAAAGAAGGAATCATAGAAAACAATCACTATTTTCCACAAAGATTCTCTATTGTTGCCACAGTGGTTCTTGAAGGTCAAAGTACTTCTAGAAACAAACTATTCATTCTATTATGTACCCCAGACATAGGACTCTGCTAAATTTCTAGAACAACCATTACATTTTATTTGGACAAAAGAGAGAAGTGTCATAGAACATTACTTTAAGTAGGCAAAGATGTGCTACATTTGTTTGTGCTGCATTTGTTTAACCATGTAAAGATGTGTTGTATTCGTTCAATGATATAAAGATGTGTTGCTTTGCCTGCCTGAGGCACCTGATTGGTCTAATAAAAATCTTAATGCCAATATCTAGGCAGTAGAGGGATAGATGGGGCTGATAGGCAGAGAAAATAAGTAGAAGGAGAAATCTAGTTTTGAGAGAATGGCACAAGAATGAGAATGAGGAAGAAAGAGAGGGAGATGCCTGGGGCCAGCTAGCCAGGTAGTTACTAGCTAAACAGGCAGAGAATAGTACATACAGAATGAAAGAAAGATAAAATGCCCTGGGACAAAATTAGATAAAGAGAAACAGGTTGAATTAAGTTATGAGAGCTAGTGAGACAAGGATACGATAAGCCTGAGTATTTATAACTATTTTTTTCTTTATTATTATGTGTTTTCAATTTTATACATCAGCCATGGGTTCCCCTGTCCTCCCCCCTCCCGCTCCCACCCCCACTTTCCCCCAGCCCCTCCCCTCCACTCCCATCTCCTCCAGGATCAAGGCACCCCTGGGGATTCATTTAAACCTGGTGGATTCAGTACAGGCAGGTCCTGTCACCTCTTTCCAGACTGAGCAAATGTGTACCTGTGTAAGCCCAAGGATTCAAACAGCCAGCTCATGCTGTTCTTCTTGAATGCCCTCAGCACACAGACATAGATAATTATAGATTATTATTATTATTATTGTTATTATTATTATAGGCTATATATTTTACATGTTATATATGATATAATATTTATATATTTTATACAAACATTTTATTGTAGAAAAAGACTAATACCAAAAATATCCCTTAATGATACAGTTAACTGTTGATTTTTAAGACTGAACCATTAACAGATAAAAATACTAGAATTCCTTCACACTTTTTATACAATGAACACTATTAGCCACCATATGTACCCAAAAATATGACATCTTAGCCTTAGTTTTAACCAAAGAGTAATATGTAAATCCCAAGACCATCATCCCTAGATAGGAAAACAGTTTCTGCTCAGTGGTCGGCTTTCCTCCTCAACTCTGTGAGATAATGGATACTTGTCAGGATATCAAAATTTCCACTTTTCTGCTTTCATTCTTTACATTCTACCTTGGAAACTTGAAAGAAACAGGTATACCCTGTGGAAATCAGTGTTTCTGTCAGGTCTTAAATATTTTATTTCTCTGCTTTTATGTTTTGAAAAACAGAAATTTAGCTGGATCACAGTGGCACACACCTTTAATCACAGCACCTTGGAGCCAGATCCCGATGGATCTCTGTGAGTTTGAGGCCAGTATAGTCTACAGAGCAAAATCCAGGACAGGCACCAAAACTACACAGATAAACCCTGTCTCGAAAAACCAAACAAACAAAACAAAAACAAAAACAACAACAAAAAAAAGAAAAGAAAGAAAAAGAAAAAGAGAAATTCTCTCCATATTATATATCCAACTATCTTTAAAAAAAAGAATAAATTGTCAATAAAGTGTTTGAAATACTAAGTGAAAACTCTGAATATTTTTTAGGAAATGATTTTACACTTAAGGCACATGTCTTAAACACCTAACTCCACAAATGACTATTTCTTTCATTTTTGAGGTTATAATAAAATTACATGACTTTTTCCTTCTCTTTTGTCACTCCAAACACTTCCTTCTTGCTCTCTTTCAAATTCATGGCCCTTTCCTCAGTAATTGCTATTACAAGCACATGTGTGCTTGTGTGTGTGTGTGTGTGTGTGTGTGTGTGTGTGTGTGTAATCCTAAATACAATCTATTCAGTCTGCATAATGTTATTAGTAGGTATACTTTCAGGGATGAATATTTGGTATTCAATAAAAAAATGGAAAGCCAATTTCTCCCACTCCACTGTCTGCATTGTTCTGTTGCCTGTAGTTATTTGTATAAGGTTGAGGCCATAAGCTATGCCCCATCCTCTTTAGCATGCCTACTGTTTTCCTTACTCAACTCATCTTTAGGAAGTCATGTTTGTAAGACTTGCTAAGAAAAGCAGACTCCTCCCCCTCACCTGTAGAGTGTCTTACAGAATAGTTCTGGGGAAGGGACCTAGGACTATTCCTTGTTTGTCTGGGAAAGCAGATTCAGTCTACAGGCACAACTACAAACTGCTATTTTAAATAGACCTAGTAAATAAGGTTCCTTAAAAAGAACTCAAATTACATCCAAGTCAATTTAAGATTGTACTCTCTGTCCTTTACAGACTTCTATGCTCCTTACATTAACTGAAACATTAGAACACATTATATTGACCTGCCTTTTCATTTTAGTTGATATTTGAATCTAGAAATGGTTTATAACACTACTGTAACATAACTTTTCATAATTATAAAATATATCATATACTATTATTTTTCTTTTGATTTCTCTCCTTCCTTTCCCTTCCATTCCTTCTTCTTCTTCTTCTTCTTCTTCTTCTTCTTCTTCTTCTTCTTCTTCTTCTTTTTTGGTTTTTCGAGACAGGGTTTCTCTGTGTAGCTTTACACCTTTCCTCGAACTCATTTTGTAGCCCAGGCTGGCCTCAAACTCACAGAGATCCTCCTGGTTCCGCACATATTAAGAAATGGGAAATATTTTTGCAATGGTGGGAATTTTGTCTCTGTTTGATTACACATTTAGATAGTCTGAAAATGGAACAATTAAATGACAGGATAATTAATGCTGATGGCATTCCCATAACATCAATTATGAATATTATTTGTTTGATATTTTTGTTTTAGCATTTAAAAGGTTGGTTAATTTGAGTACCAAGATAAAAGTTTTAGAAAACCTTGTTAAAACAAATCAAAGGGAAATTCAGACCCAGACAGAAGAATTTAAAGATGAATACATCTCAGCATTGAATTATACAGTTACACAAAAACAGCCTAACATTTTGAAACAGCCAATCTTGATCTATCTGGTAACATTATAGGAACTGCCAAATGCTCAATGGTGTGTATGAGCTAACTGGACTCCAGTGGAAATGTTAGAATTGAGATTTAAAGTAGCTGTAGACTCATAAGGTATGCATTCTCCATTTGTAAAGCAGATGTTAAGCTAGTGGTCAACTAGTAATAGAATTATTTCCCAGGCCTGGAAAGATTTGATTACAGTTGTTCTAGAGGCCAGTCCACAGTTTCAATGGAGAACCCAGTGCAAAGAAGAGGCTAAGAAGATAGAGCAATGATGTAAGGCTGGAGATATAGAAATTTCCCAAGATCAACTTCTTGAAGAAGGTAATTATGCTGGTATAAAGGCAATCTTTATATACCAAAGATTGTTTGTATATAAACAATCATTATATGATGGCCTCACCTTAATTTTATGCTGAATTTTATGCCCTCAATGCATGGGACATGATTAAAGAAGCAGGAAAAAAAATAATTATTTAAAAAGTTATACAGGGACCCCAAAGAAACCTTCATGGATTTCTTACAAAAGCTATCTTCAGCAGTAAGTAGAATGATACCAAATTCAGAAGCTAGACAGATAATAATTGAATCTCTGGCTTTTGAATATGCCAATGCAGCATGCAAAGGGGTAATTAGGCCACTAAAGGCATGATCAGCACCCTAGGAGGAATGGATCAAAGATACAATTAATACCTACTCTCATGATCATGATGATACTTGGATAGGAGAAGTGATTTCTAGAGATCTGAAGAAAAAGAAAAATGGCAGATGCATTAGTTGAGATAAACAAGGTCACCTAAAAAGGGACTGTAAACAGAGTATATCTTGAAACAATGTTTCTTCAAGAAACAATGGCAACAGCATGTCCCTCCCTTTTGGATTATGCAGAAGGTGTGGTAAAGGCAAACATTCAACTAACAAATGTAGATCAACAAGGGACAGACAAGGTAATCCTTTGCTTTTGCCATCAGGAAACTTCCTGAGGGGTACCTCAGGGGCCCCTATGGCAAATTCAGTTCAGTTGTTTCCTGACATCCTAGAAGAAACCCCTTCCCGGGGCAATTAAATAACCCAATGCCTAATATATATATATATACTGCTTGTAGTGATGGAATAGCTACTGAAGAGAGAACAAAAACTTTAGGAGAAATCATAAAGTGAATTTTTTGGCAAACTTCTATAAATGACCAAAGACCAAAATTAAAAATATGAGTAAATGATGTTTTCATTGAGGGTCTTGTAGACATAAATGCAGACATAACAATAATTGCACCAGAATCTTGGCATCCAAATTGGTCTATTCAGGAGGTAAACGTTCAGTTAGGTGTAGGAACAATATCTCAAGTGAAACATTGAATGCAACATGAGTCGAATATATAGAGCCAGAAGGACAGAGAGGAAAATTAAAGCATTATGTGACTAATACAGCAAGGAATTTATGGGGATATGATTTATTACAACAATGGAATAACCAGATTAATATTCGTTCAACCACAGAAACAAACCAAAAGTAACATGTTTCTGAGAAAAATATTAGAAGATATTGTAAAGAACAGTCACTGACCATCCAGATTGTACAAGAACAGGGCACAAGAGCTGCTGATCTTTCAAAGACACAAACAGCTCTACCTTTAAAATGTTTAACAGACAAGCCTGTGTGGGTTCATCAATAGCCTTTAACAACAGAGAAACTACAGGCATTAGAAAAGCTGTTGCAAGAGCATTTAAATGGTCAGCATATTGAAGAATCAACCAGCCCCTGGAATTCTTCTGTACTTGTTAATAAAAAGAAATCTGGTAAGTAGAGAATAGTAACAGACATAACAAGATTTAACAAGGCAATTCAGCCAATGGGCTCTCTACAATCAAGAAATCCTTTGCCTAGTATGTTACCTAATGGATAGCCTCTTATACTTATTGATTTAAAAGACTGATTCTATTCAATAACCTTACAAGAAAATGACATAGAAAAATCTGCCTTCATGTAATATACTTACAATAATTATCAGCCTGTTAAGAGATATCAATGGAAAGTTCTCCCACAGAGAATATTAAATAGCCCAACCCTGTGTGACTATTTTGTATGACAGCCATTGGGAGTAATACAGAAACAATTTCCTGAATCTAAAATTTATCATTACATGGGTGATATTTTATTACCTGATTCAAATGCAGATACTTTTGAAATAATGTTTGAAGAAGTTTAAAAAAAAAAAGGCTTGTTAGGAATAGGGATAAGGATTGCTCTTGAAAAGATACAAAGAGGATATTCTATTAATTACTTAGGATATAAAATAGGTCTACAAAAAATTAGACCCCAAAAGGTGCAAATTAGGAGAGACTGATTACAGACATTTAATGACTTTCAAAAATTTTTAGGAAATATTTCCTATCTATGGACTGATGTTGGGGTAAAAGAATGATGAACTCAGTAATTTGTTCAAAACCCTAGAGGATGACAAGGACTTAAATAGTCCAAGAGAGTTATCAGCTGAATCTGAGACAGAATTGACTTTGGTGGAAAAGAAAATACAGAATGAACAATCCAAACTTGATTGCAGTCTGGTTACTCTATCCTCTAAGCATTGCCTATAATAATTTTAATACAGAGGGAAGATATTATATTGGAATATGTATTTCTACCAAATAAAAAGAGTAAAAAATTAGAAACTTATATGGAAATGATCTCTGAGTTGATTTTAAAAGGAAAATTGAGACTTTGTCAATTAGCAGGAATAGATATAGCAGAAATTATAGTACCTTTAATTGATGATAAAATTTACAAATTATGAGCAGAAAGTGAACCTTGGCAAAGAGCTTGCAATAATTTTTTTGGGAAACATTAACATCAAATACCCAGAAAGTGATAGAATTCAACTTATAAAGAGAGTTAATTGGATCCTGCCTCCCATTGTAGGGGAAACACCAATATCAGGAGCCCCTACATTTTATAAAGATACAAACAAACAAGGAAAGATAGATTACATATAAGAAAATTTAAATAAAGTTGTTCAAATTCCTTATAATTCTGGCCAAAAATTGTAATTTTGTGCTATCCTGGTGGTATTAATGGACTTTTTAGAACCTCTCGACATAGTTACTCATTCTCAGTATGCTGAAATAGTGGTATGACATATTGATACTGCAGAATTTATCCATGATGAGTCAGAATTAACTTCACTATTTATTCAGTTATAAAATATAATCAGGAATAGGAACAATTCCTTATATATAACTTACATCCAATTCCATAGGGGTCTGTCAGGCCTTCTAGCACAAGGAAATGACAAGATATATAAACTATTGATAGGAAATATTCTGGAGGCCTCAGAATTTTATAAAAATCATCATGTCAACAGTAAAGGGTTATAAAAGGATTTTTCCATAACTTGACTACAAGCCAAGGAAACTATAAGAACATGTTCTACTAGTTCTTTACCCAATCAAACTCCACTACCAGCAGGAAGTAACCCAAAGGGTACTCAGAGGAATAAAACCCTGCAGATAGATGTGTTTCATTTAGCAGAATTTGGAAAATTGAAATATGTACACCACACCATTTATATTTATTCAGGATTTCAATGGGCAACTGTTCTGACTCCCAAAAAAGTTGATTCTGTAATCACTCATTTGCTTGATGTTATGGCCATCATGTGTATACCTGTCCAAATTAAAACTAATAGTGCCCCATGTCTCTGGTAAAATGAAATAATATTTTGCTTATTACAATATAAATATAAAGCATATTACAGGTATGCCACACAATCCTACAGGCCAAACAGTCATAAATATCAAATTAGACTCTAAAGGATATGCTAACTAGACAGAAAGGGGTAACAAAAAACTCCAGAAATAGATTACATAATACACTGTCACCTTTGAATTTTTTCAGTGCTAATGAGAAAGGAACAACAGCTGCAGAGAGACATTGGATAATAGAAAAAAAAAAAACTACAGAATTAAATCAGCCTATATACCTTAAGGATGTGCTGACCTCAGAATGGAAACCACAATATTTATTATGTTAGGCGCAAGGTTTTATTTTTGTTTCTATGGGAAAAGAAAAGCTATGGATACCACCAAAATCGATAAAGGTTAAATTTGAACAAGAGAGACCTCTTAATTAGAAGAGGTGATAGATCATCAACCAACTTGATGATTCAATTTATATTTTTGGTTGTGAGCCTAGCCTTTAATGGCTGAGCCATCTCTCCAGCCCAATGATTCAATTTAAACTAAATTATACCACTAACAAATGCTTTTCATTTGTTATATATCATCAGATATAATTTTCCAAATGGGAATCTCCTCAAAGTTGAAGTTGGAGAAGTGTTTTTTTTTTTTTTTTTTCTTTCAGGAAAATGAAGGTATCCAGCTAAGAAATCTGAAGAACACTGGACAAGAGAGGCATCATCCAGGAAAAAAAATGTCTCAAGAAAAACAGTAAATTGGCCTATTGGTATATCACATATAACATTTCATATGTCTTCCTAAATCTTTGTTTCTGCTGTTCTCTACAGACACTTAACACAAATGGTCTTTATGTTCAATGAAAAATAAAGCTGTCTTTGGAGTTGGACCTTTGCTCTCTCCTTTTCTAAACCCCAAGCATGCTTGTTAAAATAAAATTCAAAATCTCTGTATTATGTCTGAAGAGCCACCTGGTATGGGACAGAAGAAAAATCAAAATTCAGGACTATTCTATTGCCAATAATCTCACAATTTTTTGGTTTTATTTTGATTCATTGAAACATTACTTAAGATTTGTATTTTATATCAAAATTTAATATATATATATATATATATATATATATATATAACTTTTGTCATGATGTTAATGGTCATATAAAATACTAACTAATTCTAGAAAAAAGGCTTCATCTAGTTGCCTGTGAACATTTTCATGTTTGATCCTCTCAGTTTTCTACAGGGAATCATGACCATACCTAATAGCAAATTTCAAGTCTCCAAAAAGATTATGGGGTCCCACAATGATGATTCCACATGGACATTAATAATACTGCTAAGCTGACAAATGCCACTCAAAAATCTGCTTTGGACTACAAAGTGCTCAGGACAATTTCAAGATGGCTAGCTGAGATGATCCAGCCTCACAGACTACCTGAGCAATGACTTGAGACAAGCCCTGCATTTTTGCATTATGCAGAGAGTGGACAACAAATGATACAGCTACTTCTCCCAGGACTTGACAATTAACCCCAAATTTTTCTCAGGATCTCCCAAAGACGCCTTCACCCCCAGACAGCAGGAAGTAATTTTAAGAACAAGAGACCCCTTTCCCAAGGGTTTTGTTGGGTGGTTTTTGGTCATTCAGTGGGTTTTGTTATTAATGGTTAGGGAAAAGGCTAAAGAAAGAAGATTAGATTTAAGGTTCTTGTTTGAAAGAAAAAGAAAAAGAAAAAAGAGGATATAGATAGAGGTAGATTATTGAATCTTCTCTAGAAAAAAGAAATAAAGATAGTGAGGATACAGATATGATAATATAAAAAGATAGATTATTGAATTTACTTTTAGTTTTAAATATTTTACATTGGATTGGTATCTTATATTTTTATACAAATTTTGTATATTGATACAAATTTGAGATTAATTTTGTTAGAATATATTGTATATATTGATTTCTAATCATGTTCAAAGTATTGTACCTACATAGCTCATGTAACAATGTAATGCAATTTTTAAAATCCTTGAAAGGTACTATTACCAACTATTAGGATATAAAGTAATATAAGTTAGTAGTTATTCGTTACAATTGAACTTGTAGTCATATTAGGTATGTTTACAAGATCAAGTACAGATATATTTTAGATGGATATGTCATCTTCAAACACTTCAGAGATCTACAAAATATGGCATTTAAGATGTTTTAATCATATAGATTTTGTTTGTTTGTTTGTTTTAATGACTATGAGACATGTCTGCTCCTGGCAACACCAATCTACATGAGAGAAGATGATGAGCATTGAAGAAACTCCATATGGATTTTACTTTCATTATGGCAAAATCTAGCCACTGGGCAAAATAGTGTCCTCACTTTGACTGGCAACAGCATGCAGTCCAAAATGGATGAGCAGAACATAAAACAAAGAACTGCCAATCCTTGCCAAGACAAGATAGGAAGACTCTTTAGAAAATCCTGCAGCTAAAATGCATGTGCTTGATATGCTTAACCTGTAGGCCAAAGAAGATACCCTAACATTGCAGAGAAATGTTGGGTGACTGTCCAAGCAGCTATTTCTGTTATAACTCACATTTTTGGAAGCCACTTGTTTGTACTTCCTGTTTAATTAAGTAATATTATTTCCTTCTGTCGTCTCTGAAGGAGTTGAAGATTAGATAGTTGTAGTTACAGTTTTCTTTGTTAACAATTCAGAAAAGAAACTCACTAAAGAGGTATAAAAGTGTATAAAATTGAAAGACGTCAAAAGATAGTTTTTGATTGGTAATACAAGTTAGGATAGAAAGTGAATTAGGTATAGTTTGGGACTCACAAAATAGAATGGATAATGGAATATTTTTGCTGAATGTTATAATTGTAAATGGATTAGACATTATTGCTGTATTTGTTGCTTGTATACATTGTATATAGTTATTGTTTTTATTGTATCTAATTTGTCTTATATTAGATATAACATTTTATTTTAGACAAAAAAAAATGAAATGTGGTGATACATTGTGTCCTCCAATGTATTGTGCACCCCAATAAAGCTTATTTGAGGATGACAGTAAAAACCATCCACTGTAGTAAGGCAATGATAGTGCATGCCTTTAATCCTAGCATTTGGGAGGCAGACATTCATCCAGGTCTCTGTGAGTTCAAGGCCACACTGGGAACAGAGCAAGCATGTTGGCACATGCCTTTAATCCCAGCACTAACCATAGAGGTATGGAGGTCTATACAGACAGACAGTAAGTCATGTAGCTGGGCAAAGAGAGATAATGAGATGGCAGAACAAAGGCATATAGGCGTGGGTATATAGGAAGTTGGTTTCTCTCTTTAGCTGAGGATTTCTAGTGATAAGAATATGGCTGGCTTCTTTCCACTTCCCTGATCTCTCAGTTTTTACTCCAATATCTGGCTCTGGGTTTTCTATTAATAAGACTATTTAGTAATTCATCTTATACTAGGATTATTGTATAATACAAACAATACACAATAAAGAACTAAACTTATGAGGGTATGTGATGCTTACTCTAGAGTGATATGTAGATTAGATTAGAGACCTTATTATGAGGAAACATTTTGCCCAAAAAACAACTTTGTACAGCAACAATCAGTAAACATGCTTTTGTATGGCTGTTTGGGGTTCAGTACATCAGAGAAGCTGGACTTTCCTACTGCCATCTAGGCCTTAAAATTTCATCTTTTAATGACTTCTTTATTCGACCAACCTGTGCTACACAAAACACCCTGACAAAACTTTCAACTTTAATAGAGAAAAACTATATATAATAAGAACAGTTATCAAGTAAGGTAATATAAATTACATTTATAATACCTAGTCCATTTGTATTTGGAAAATTCAGAGAATTTATTATATTACTTATCGCATCTTGGTAAGTTCAAAGTTTTATACCAAATTTACCTACTCTAATAAATAAGGAAATCTGTAGCTATAGCTTTAAATTCATATTAATATCATAAAAATTCATATCAATGTAAAATATCAAAGGTTAATAGTTGTCTTTTTATGCTATATTTTTATATCCCCCACTAAATGACAAACATCCATAACACACCAAATGACCACCTCTTGGGAATGTGGGCATTATGTTTTTTCAAATAGCTTCCTGCTGTCTGAGGGTAAAGACATCTTTATGGAACCCTGAGAAAATTGAGATAATGGTGATGTCCTGGGAAAACTAGTTGTAACATTGTTGTCCAGTGTCAGAACTGTTCCCATGAAAAGGGATCAGTATATACATCATCTTCATTGTAGATTTTTCTTGTTTTATTTCTTTATGTCTGTAACCAAGGATTTCAGGAAGTCTCTCCAGATCAAATCTATTCTCTCTTAACCTTGAAGGAGTCCACAGCCTCTTCCCAAATGCAATACATTTCCTGACTTCCATTTAAAAATTAAAACATCCCTAAAATGTTTAGGTTGATTTAATTCAGTAGTCCATTTGACATTCCAATGTCTCTCAGCAGCTGCTGATTGCTCAATAGCATTCAAAAATTCAAAATCCACACAATAACATACAGGATCCAGACTCCCTGTATAATTCCCATATTTATGTCTTTTTTCTTTATATTGCTTTATTCTCTCTTTAATGACTTTATTTCTTTTAAACTATTTATTTTTTCTATGACTGTCTATACACATTTTCTTTTCTTTCTTAAGCTAAATTCATTTTTAAATACAAAGTAACCTATGTAGAGTTTTCTTTTCACATGGACCTGTCTTTACTGTTTATCTCTATGTTTGAGCCAAACATTAAACTGCTATGTGGCTTTGCACTGGTGGTTGGCTCCATCCTGCTCCCATCTGTTAAAGCACAGCTTTACACTCCACGAATCTGGCTGAGAGCTACAAGAGGTGTTGTGTTCAAATGGGAGCTGCATCCCATTGGGAGATTCATTTAACCATCCCAGCTTTAGGAAGGTGGTGACCATTCTGTGGCAGATGATTTTACTTAGCATTGTGTTTCTACTTAACATGCTGGCTACTCAAGTGCTTGCTGTATGGTAGAGCCTCTTAAAGGAACCAGGTCTGTTTTCCCCCTCTCTCAGTCCCTATGTGGAAAATTGAGCCCCACTTTGGGCAGCAAATGTAGCAGGCAATTTCTTGGGCTACTAACCAGCTCCCAAATCATGACACAGTGACTGATTATTAGTTATAAATGCTCAGCCTTATCTTATGCTTGTCCAACTAGCTGTTGCAATTCAATTTAATCTATTTCTCTTCATCTATGTTTTACTTCAGGGTTATTTAATTTTTATTCTGTATGTCTTACTCCATATCTAGATATAGGCTACCTGGCTGGCCCCAGGCATCTCCTTTTTCCTCCCTTGTTGTCTCTCTCTTTTTTTTTTTCTGAAACCTAGAATTTGCCTTCTACTTATTCTCTCTGCCCACCAGCCCCACATATCCCTCTACTGCCTAGTTATTGGCTGTTCAGAATTTTATTAGACCAATCAGGTGTTTTTAGCAAGCAAAGCAACACATCTTTACATGGTTGAACAAATGCAGCAAAAACAATTATAACACATCTTTGCCTAGTTAAATTAATATTCCACACAATTTCCCCTTTTTTGCTGGCCCCAGAGAATTAAGTTTTACATCCTCAGGTAAAAAAGTCAACTGAGTGATTACTTTGCTAACTCCACACCTATCCTTCAGTTTCTGAGCTACTGAGAGCTAGTCTTTATAGCATGATATGTTTGTTTGTTTGTGTGTGTGTGTGTGTGTGTGTGTGTGTGTGTGTGTGTGTGTAATATATATATATATATATATATATATATATATATATAAAGATTTAAACATATATGAGAAAATATTACTATTAACAAACTCTCTGGGGAACTGTCCAGTTACCTGAATGAATTAATCGGAAGCAGTACTGCAGGTGTAACACTAAGAACTGAGACCTTTTCCTTTTCAGTTGTATTAATTTTATTTAAAGTAATTGATTCAAAATTAGTGAGCTATTTGGGAAGTAATAGAAGAAAAACAAGTGTGCATTTTCTAGTCTATCAATAGCTGCAAGGAGTGAAAATTAAATCAGAGGAGCAACTGTTTTTAAGCTACCATATTACTCTGAACTATTATCTTAATAGAATGTTCAATTGGCATTTAGAGAATCATATTTCATGAACTTGGTGAGACACTCTACTTTTCTAAGCTGTGGAGTGCTTTTCAAAGACAAAACAATTAACCCAGAAATGTGATTTCTGCATGTGATGTAGAGATACCAGGTAATTGTTAATTCTTCAGAAGCCATGTCGGGAAAGGTGGAAGATGTGTAGACAGAGGGACCTTTTCAAACATTAGGAAAAGGCAAAAAGAGAAGATAATTTTTAAAGATTTTTTCAAAAGCCACGTTTTTTACTTATAAAAATCTGTCATTGTTTTAAGCTTCTATATGTGTATTTGCATATAAGTGTAGCAGCCCATAGAAATCAGAGGTTTCACATGCCCTGGAGCTTGAGTTACAAGTGATTTTTACCTGCCTAGTAAAGATACTGTAAATTAACTTGTTCCTTGCAAGAGCTATAAGTGCTCTTAACAGGTAACCATTTCTATAACTATCCATTCTGCATATGCTATTTCCACATCAACTATTATTTCTATTGAGAAATGATATTTTATGGAAATGGCATTATATAAATCTGTGTTTACATGTGAACTTTTAAGATTTTTGATAGATGTGAAGTCATCATTTGGAAACTATACTAGGTACACTATGTAATTTCTTCCCAGATTTTAGGTAAAGAGTAGTGTGTAGAGTTAATGGCAAAATGCCAGCAATGTTAGTTTTTTATATGAATAGATAGCATAAGTTTCCCCTTAATACCAAATTTTCCCTTAAGGAGCCAATGAAAGTTATACATATAAATTATACTTGTTGAAATATTTTAAAAGCTAACTATCAGAGAGTGTGATTGATTTTATTTGAATATTTCAAATATGAAAAATGTGAAATAACTTTATAAAGAGTGCATATGTACTTTCCAATTAAGCTATATGAATACATTTTTTTGCATTTTTAGAAAAACTTTTTTCTCCATTTTATATCATATGTACCTGGATATTGATTAATTTTCTTTTGTTCCACACTTTGGGTTCATTTACTCAAAACTGTTATATTAACATATTACTTTATTACATTCAAAATTAGCTAATATAAGATGTTTATGGATATTTAGAAAATTATCATAGATGAAAATGAATCAATATTGGCTGAATTTTGACAAATCCATATCCTCTTTATCAAATTGTAAAATATTATTATTATTCAAGAAAATTCTCTCAAACTCTGTCCTCAATCCCTAGCAAAGGGAAACAGTATAAATTTTCTCTGGCATATACTGGCTTTAGGCTAGTTAATAATTCTGTAATGAAGAAAAGGCTCAGCCTGCAAACCTCATAGTAGGATATTAGATGTAAAACAAAGATGACTAGACTGCTACTCACAACTCCAGGGAGGCTACCTAGAACACAGGACCCTAAGAAAGACATAAGGATCACCCAATGACAGAGAAATGGATGAAATCTACATGAACAACCTGGATGACAGTGGGAGTAATGAAGGGGAAATTTCAAGGGAAAGAGAGCTTAGGGGAGTAGGAGATCCCAGCTGGATCAAGAACAGAAAGGGAGAACAAGGAATAACAGACCATGATAATTGAAGACCACATGAGAACAGGAAGAAGCAAAGTGCTAGAGAGGTCCCTAGAAATCCACAATGATACATGCAGTATAGACTACTGGCAATGGTCAAGAGAAAGCCTGATCTGACCTAGTCTGGTGATCAGATGGCCAAACACCCTAACCATCGTGCTGGAACTCTCATCCAATAACTGATGGAAGTGGATGCAGAGATCCTCAGCCAGGCCCCAGGTGGAGCTCCAGGAGTCCAATAGTTGAGAAAGAGGAAGGACTGTAAGAGTGTGAATTGTTGAGACCAAGATTGGAAAAAACACAGGGACAAATAGCCAAACTAATGGAAACACATGAATTATGAACCAAAAGCTGTGGAGCCCCCAGCTGGATCAGGCCCTCTGGATAAGTGAGACAATTGAATAGCTTGAACTGTTTGGGAGGCACCCAGGCAATGGGACCCGGACCTGTCCTTAGTGCATGAGCTGGCTGTTTGGAACCTTAGGCTTACACAGGGACACTTTGCTCAGCCTGGAAGGAGGGGACTGGACCTGCCTGTACTGAATCCACCAGTTGAATTGAATCCCCAGGGGATTCTTGGCCCTGGAGAAGATGAGAATGGAGGGGAGGGGCTGGAGGGAAGGTGGGGGAGGGGGTGGGAGGGAGGAGGACAGGGGAACCCATGGCTGATGTGTAAAATTAAAACACAAATATAATAAATAAAAAAGGAGAAAAAATCAGAATTCTCTTTTATAATAATACTTGACTTTAAAATTTCCCCTTTTTGTGTCCCTTTAAAAAGCTTTTAACTATGTACAGTGTATACAATTTCTGGTGTTCTCTTCTCCAATCTTTTATACAATCCCTTTTAAATTTTATTTTATACCATACCCTTTGCATTTGAAAATACTTCTAACTCCGAAGAATTAAATTTGTTTATGTTAAGAAAATTAGTGGGTCTTTATATCACCGAAGAATGGGCATATTAATAATGTTCTTCCCTAATCCCTATTTATTATGGAGTCCTTCATTTACTCTAAAACTATGTGATTCACTCATCTTTTTTTGCATACAAAACATAGTTTTATATATTGTAGAGGGAGGAGAAATAGTGATTAGAATAAATTATATGAAAAAAATTTCAATAGTTTAAAATTAATAAAGTAGAAATGTCTATTTTCAATATTATTTTCTCATTATTTCTGGAATGCTTATGAATATGAAAATTTTATACAATACCTTTATTTAGGACCTTGCTTAGTCTAAGTATGATTTCTCATATATTTATGCATTTCTTGTATGTTTGTTTCTTGAGACAGGGTGCTGTGTGTCCCATATGTGCTAGTGAGCAGAAGATGGCTTTATTCCTAACTACCATGATTCTATATGTCTAGGGTGAGGATTATAGTATTATGCACAATATACAGCATGAATTGCCAAAAAACACTGTTCATCCATAATCATCTCAGAGGAGTAGGCACACTTTTAGGATTCTTCTCCACATTTTGATCCAATTGAATTAATTTTCAACATCTCAGTCAATAATATCACTTTACATGGTGCTGTCCAAAAGATTCGTAAGTGTGCATCATTTTCCTAATGTTCAAAAAGTATCATGCCATATTTTGCCAGTGAGTGAAATAGTGGTTATAGGTTTGTATGAGATAGTTTTTATCCAGTTGAAAAAGTTAAAGGCACTTTCACTCACGTTTAAATTTATTCATTGTGATCATCAATAGCCATTATTTTTCAAGTTATTGTTGACAGTTATTGAACTAGACATACAATTTATTCTATTGACAATAAATTTTATCAGTTCATTCTTTTGAATGGCAAATATACCTTATGTGTTTTCTTTAAATTTATTTTACATGTAAATATAGTGCAAATACCATAAACTATACTGCTTTAGGAATAAAGCTAAATGATTATTATACAGCCTTGTGGATATATTTTATGAATTGTGATATAATTTTATAATATTTTCATTCCTTAATAACATTGGACTCATAGTCAATTTATAACATTTTCAAGCTATTGGCCATGATGAATTTATTCCTTGGTTATATAACTCTGCCTAACATTTCATAAGAAGGGGCATGATAAATACTTGCCCTTTTTTTCTGCTGGGCTTTCTCACTTTACCTATTGCTTAAATGGATGTTGCTAATGTGTTAACTTTCTGTTATTCTTTGTACTGAAACAAAGTCTGAGGTATCCCAGGCTGGCTTCAAACTCAGTAGAGGATAATCTTTCATTTCTGGTCATCCTGCCTCACCTCCAATATTGGGGATCCAACTAAGAGCTTTATGCATGTACCAATTTCCAGATTTTTCAAGGCTTATGCAATCTTTTTCATTTGTCTTAACTTTTTCTTTCTATAGATAAATATATTATTTTATTAATCCATTTGCTTAGTGATAGGCATTTGGTTTGTTTCTACTCATGGTGTACTATGAGTGATCTTTATATGAACAACCATGTGTATATTTATTCAGTATGCCTGTAGCTGGAGTTTTTTTGGTCCTGAATGCCTATATTTTTATAGTATAAATAAAGTCACTCTAATTTTTACGTACTTAATTGTGTGTGTGTGTGTGTGTGTGTGTGTGTACACATCAGCCTATATTAGTATATGTGGACATATGTGTCCCATTATATACACATATCCCCATATGCTAAGGCCAGAAGACAGCATTATTTGTCCTCTATAATTCTCCATCTATTCTTTTGAGATAGGATCTCTTCCTGAAAATTGTGATTATTCTTGGTGTTCTGAGGTTCAACCTTAAGTGTGTGTGTGTGTGTGTGTGTGTGTGTGTGTGTGTGTGTGTGCGCGCAAGGTTTTAGTTTTATGGTATGTGACATCATTCTAAGGATTTTTGGAAATAGTTTTAAGTCAAACAAAACTCATGAAGCAACAAACACAAATTTGTCTTAAAAATAATAATAAGAGGATAAGTTATTCTTTTTTAAAATTTTTTATTATGTGTTTTAATTTTATACATCAGCCATGGGTTCCCCTGTCTTCCCCACTCCCGCCCCCAGCCCCACCCCTCCATTCCCAAGTCCTCCAGGACCAAGGAACCCCTGGGGTTTCATTTAAACATGGTGGATTCAGTACAGGCAGGTCCAGTCCCCTCCTTCCAGGCTGAGCATGTGTCCCTGTGTAAGCCCAAGGTTCCAAACAGCCAGCTCATGCACTAAGGACAGGCCTGGGTGCCTCCCAAACAGATCAAGCTATTCAATTGTCTCACTTATCCAGAGGGTCTTATCTAGCTGGGGGCTCCACAGCCGTTGGTTCATAATTCATGTGCTTTCTTTTGATTGGCTATTTGTCCCTGTGCTTTTTGCAATCTTGGATTCAACAATTCACGCTCTTGCAGTCCCTCCTCTTTCTCTACAGTTGGACACCTGGAGCTCCACCTGGGGTCTGGCTGAGGATTTCTGCATCCACTTCAATCAGTTATTGGATGAGAGTTCCAAGATGACTGTTAGGGTGTTTAGTCATCTGATCACCAGACTAGGTCAGATCAGGATTTCTCTTGACCATTGCCAACAGTCTACAGAGGTTACATCATTGTGGATTTCTGGAGACCTCTCAAGTACTCCTGTTCTCATGTGGTCTTCAATTATCATGGTCTGTTATTATTTGTTCTCCCTTTCTGTTCTTGATCCAGCTGGGATCTCCTGCTCCCCTAAGCTCTCTTTCCCTTGAAATTTCTCCTTCATTACTCCCACTGTCATCCAGGTTGTTCAGGTAGATCTCATCCATTTCTCTGTCATTGGGTGATACCTGGGTCTTTCCTAGGGTTCCATTTTCTAGGTAGCCTCCCTGGAGTTGTGAGTAGCAGTCTAGTCATCTTTGTTTTACATCTAATATCCTACTATGAGTGAGTACATACCATGTTTGTCCTGAGTCTGGGTTACCTCACTCAGGATGATTTTTTCTAGATCCATCCATTTGCCTGCAAACCTCATGATGTCATTGTTTTTCTCTGCTAAGTAGTACTCCATTGTGTATATGTACCATATTTTCTTGATCCATTCTTCAGTTGAAGGGCATCTAGGTTGTTTCCAAGTTCTGGCTATTACAAACAATTCTGATATGAGCATAGCTGAGCAAATCCCCTTGTTGTGTGATTGAGCAATCCTTGAGTCCAAGAGTGCTATAGCTGGGTCTTGGGGAAGATGGATTCCCAATTTTCTCAGGAAGCGCCATATTGATTTCCAAAGTGACTGTACAAGCTTACATTCCCACCAGCAGTGGAAGAGAGTTCCCCTTGCTCCACATCTTCCCCAACATAAGCTGTCTTCTGTGTTTTTGAACTTAGCCATTCTGACAGATGTAAGGTGGTATCTCAGAGTTGCTTTGATTTGCATTTCCCAGATAATTAGGGATGTGGAGCATTTCCTTAAATGTCTTTCAGCCATTTGAACTTCCTCTGTGGAGAATTCTCTGTTTAGTTCTATAGCCCATTTCTTAATTGGACTGTTGGGCATTTTGATGTCTAATTTCTTGAGTTCTTTATATATTCTGGATATCAGCCCTTTGTCAGATGTGAGATTGGTGAAGACCTTTTCCCATTCTGTAGTCTGTTGCTTTGTCCTGTTGACCGTGTCCTTTGCTCTACAAAAGCTTCTCAGTTTCAACAGGTTCCACTGATTGATTGTTTCTCTCAGTGTCTGTGCTACTGGTGTTATATTTAGAAAGTGATCTCCAGTGCCAGTGCATTCAAGAGTACTTCCTACTTTCTCTTCTATCAGGTTCAGAGTAGCTGGATTTATGTTGAGGTCTTTGATCCACTTGGACTTAAGTTTTGTGCATGGTGACAGACATGGATCTACTTGTAGCCTTCTACACATTGACATCCAGTTATGCCAGTACCATTTGTTGAAGATGCTGTCTCTCTTCCATTGTACATATTTTGCTTCTTTGTCAAAAATTATATGTTCTTAGGTGTGCGGGTTAATGTTAGGGTATTCCATTCCATTGGTCCACATGTCGATTTTTATGCCAGTACCAAGCTGTTTTTATTCTGGTAGCTCTATAGTAGAGCTTGAGGTCAGGGATTGTGATGCCTCCAGAAGTTGTTTTATTGTATAGGATTCTTTTGGCTATCCTGGGTTTTTTGTTTTTCCATATGAAGTTGAGTATTATTCTTTCCAGATCTGTGAAGAATTGTGTTGGTAATTTGATGGGGATTGCGTTGAATCTGTAGATTGCTTTTGGTAAGATCGCCATTTTTACTATGTTAATCCTGCCTATTCATGAGCATGGGAGATCTTTCCATTTTCTGACATATTCTTCAATTTCTTTTTTCAGGGACTTAAAGTTCTTGTCATATAGGTCCTTCACATGCTTAGTTAGAGTAGCCCCAATGTATTTTATATCATTTGTAAAGGGTGATGTATCTCTGATTTCCTTCTCAGCCTGTATGTCTATTGTATATAGGAGGGCTATTGATTTTTTTGAGTTGATCTTGTATCCTGCTATGTTGCTGAACGTTTTTATTAGCTATATCAGTTCCTTGGTTGAATTTTTCTCCTTCCACTGATGATTGCTGAGCCTTGCTACAAATGTGCTACAGATGTCTTATTTAGAGCTGAGCAGTCTGTAGTCTTTTATTCTGTGCTCACTGAACATATTAGACCTCTGTGTTAATTTCCTTCTATTTCAAGAAAATTTGTGAAGGGAATTGAGAAATTATATCAGATTTTTATTTATTTATTTATTTATTTATTTATTTATTTATTTATTATGATTGTTTTTAAATTTACACATCAGCCAGGGGTTCCCCTGTCCTCCCCACTCCTGCCCCCACCCCCACCTTCCTCCCATCCCCTCCCCTCCATTCCCATCCCCTCTAGGGACAAGACAGTGTGGTGAAATTTTGTTTGTTATCTATCAAATAAATCTTGCCTGTAGATTAGAGTGTGGAGCTAAGGCACTAGTTTGCCATAGAGGCCAGGCAGTGGTGGAACACACCTTTAATCCTAGTACTCTCAAGGCAGAGGCAGTTGAATCTCTGTGAGTTCAAGTCCATGCTGGGCTACACAAGATTGATCTAGTTTAAATGAGAAAGAGTCAGGCAGTGGTGACACACACCTTTGATCCCAGCCCTCACAATCCCATGACTTTAATCCAGCACAGGGGAGATGGAGACAGGATGTGGTTTGGCTAGGTTGAGAGAGGAATTTAAGGCAGGGTGGAGAAAGGAGCTTGGCCCTTTCATGCTGATGATTCAGTTTTGGTAAGAAGTCTCTCTAGTGGCTGAAATATCTCTGATATTTCAGCATTTGCACCTATATCTGGCTTTGGGTTTTTATTATTAAGATCCATTAGGATTCATGCTACAAAAGTGGATTTCACAGTTATAGTATTCCAATACTTATTGTTTCTTTTTTGCATGTAAGGGTTAACAAACATATGTTCCAATCCACTTTTTATTTAATCAAATATAATATTGAGATGTTAATTCATACCTTCTCAAACAAAAACAATAATAAAGAAAAGAAAGAAGGTATTTTTTCATGTACAAATCCTGAGTTAGACCTTAGGAAAGCTCTATTACTCAAGGATATTAATGTCACATGTCACACAAGCTAATGTAGTACTATATTATCTGGTAAATATCTTTTAGAAATGCCTTTTATCTTACTTCCCTTTTAAAATCTGTGTGGCAAGAAAGTCTTCCCTTCCTTTCCTTTTTTTTTTTATTATTTTGTAATTTCTTTTAACATGCCCATGCCTTTATTGCCCATGCTGTGACTAGAAATATAGGAGAGACCTCTGGAATATTTTTCCATCAAATAAATATAAAGACAAAAAAATATGCCATAAATTTAACATTCAAGACTGCAGAGTGAAATTTGCCCCAACAGGTCTGGCTCCCTACCAGGGAGCCATCTATGGCTACTGCTGTGGTGTAGTGAGCAGGCCTTCCCTGGCTTTCATTCTCCTGCTTCTATGCTTAGTAGAAATGACTTTGGGAGGGATCTATAACCTACCTGACCTGGAGGCTGGTGTAGGTACTACACTGTGGGCCTCATGTGCAGAAGTGCAGAGTAGTGGTGCCCCTCAGCTTCTGTGTTTCTGGGATCACACTGGTGCCAAGCTTGACATCAACATCCTGTTTATATGTCTGAGGCAAGAAAATGCAAGATACATTTGAGTGATCAAAGTTCCTCCAGAAATGAGATACACAAACTATGAGGAATTGGAACTTCCACCTGATACTAATGTACTATGGACCACTAGTCATTTTGGCAAGGAATATTCATGTGAACTATAGAAGTGGTCTCCATGTCAAAAGAAAGGAAATAATACTGATGGCTAGCTGTTTGTAGACTTTGGAGTTATGATAATCCATTTGATGCCTCTAGAGGGATAGAAACGTATAAATTAGAGAAATTCTTCACTCTGGGTACTTTAGTTCAGATAGCAGCAGAAACATTACCTGAAGACTTTAATTTTAGAATAAAAGATGACACATCATTCCCAACTCCAGGGAAATTCAAATGTGAATTTTAAAAAGTGAATATATTTCACCCATTAGAAGTGACTGCTGCACCACCTGAAATTGGAGGTCCTAGCCTCACCCTGCTCTGCTCCATTGCTACAAATCTTGTCTACCATTTAGACACTCATCCTAACCTCAATACAGAAACCATAGATAAATTAGCTCAGTAACTCAGTCTCAATTTTTCTGCATGTTCTCTTTACTCTTGAGATCCTAGGAATATGGCCTGGAATAGCACTGATCCCATGATTAATGCACACACTCTGCTCAGATTAATAGCTTCGTTTAACTGTAAATCTTATTTACCATGGAATGGTTAAATTTGCAAAAAATGGTACAAAAAGCACCAGCAACATCAGAATCCCTCATTCTGCTTTTTGGTAGTGACTGAGGGAAATAATAGTGAGCAACAGGATGTTTTTTTTTTTTTCTAGAATAGTATCTTTACAAACCTTTCAGAATACTCCAAGTGGCAGAAAAAAAAAAATAGAATATTAGAAAAAGCCATGAAACCTTTAATCCCATCACTTGGGAGGCAGAGCCGGGTGGATCTCTATAAGTTCAAGGCCAGCCTGGTCTGCAGAGTAAGATCCAGGACAGGCACAAAAACTACACAGAGAAACTTTGTCTCAAAAAAAAAAAAGGAAAAAAAAGCCATGAAAATTTATAATTTTTAGTTGAAAATCATTAGTATTGTCAAGGTTCAGATCAATGTACTAGGTGTTGGGGGAAAAAAGAAAAAAAACAAAAACTTTCCAATATATTCACTGCCCAGTCTAAGATACATATTTATAGAAAAACTTCAAGAACACTCATCTGAAAACACTACAGAATCTGTTACTTATGCATTCAGGAGGTAGAGGCAGGCAGATTTCTGTGAGTTCAAGGCCAGCCTGATCTACAGAGAGTTCCAGGACAGGCTACAAAGCTACAGAGAAACCCTGTCTCAAAAAAACCAAACAAAAAAAAAA
Source organism: Onychomys torridus (assembly GCF_903995425.1). Taxonomy (NCBI): domain Eukaryota; kingdom Metazoa; phylum Chordata; class Mammalia; order Rodentia; family Cricetidae; genus Onychomys; species Onychomys torridus. The sequence continues at coordinate 28,722,349 of NC_050447.1, forward strand.
AGAAAGAAAAAAATCTTTATTCTGCATCAAGGTATCTGGAACACACAAAGCTGCATTTGGAGCACATCAGAGGTTAGAAATGATTCCTAGATGCTGAATACAAAACTGAGTTATAGAATTAGTCTTAGTAGCAGATAATCCAGATGACCAATGCTTAAGTGAAAGTGAACTTAGCCTTTGCAATTCTAAAAGCCTAGATGTGGCCAAATTGAAACCAGCAGATATAAATGTAGCACCTGCCTGTTTAAATAAAACAGCAAACAAATAACTAGAAAAATAAAATGTCTAGGAAGAGGTCTGGCTGTAAACATATCTACTTTGCAATCCATTCAGGAAAATATGTCACTTCTTTTTAAAGCAGTTTAAATTCATTGTATGAAAAAAACATGAATAGTATATTAATTCCGTTATGGAAGGTTTTTTTTGTTTTTTTTTTTTAGCTAAAATTACAAACAAAATTGCTAATATGAAGAGAAGAAGAAGGAGAAGAAAAATAGGATTGCAAAGCATTGTGAGCTAAAAAACAAAAACAAAAACAGGGAAACACTGAGTAGTTTGGCTTCTTCCTCCTAGGGCTCAAGTGATGAATCCCAGTTACCATAGTCCTAACAATCTTGGAAGAATTTGAATACTCAGTGTTATTAATCAGAAAAATAGGAATAGGAAATGCAATTCACGGAGTAAAGCCAATGTTTTACAACATTCATCTACTTTCATCTATATCTTGTGAATACAATCAAGGAGCCAAGGGAGATATCCTTATCTTACCAGCTTCTAGTCATACCCTGTTATCTATACCTTGTTTGCAGAATTCCCAGGAACTCATATAAGTCTAAGTATGTGCTGAGCCTGGGCCTACATCACCCTATAATCTATTGCTGAGTATATTCCTTTCTATTCTCTCATTGCAAATACAGCTCAGCTTCCTATGTGCCTAACACTACCTAGTTTACATATTTATTCTCTATACATACCCACACCTACCCTAGAGCCATTTGGATGAGAAAAGAAATACAGAGGAAGGATAAGAGGATAGGGAAAGGCTGAAATGTGTCATATTTTTTTTGTCTCTAATCCATGTAAGCCTAACATTTTTCTCTACTAAGTATCAGAATTATGGATTTAGTTGCTTGGACCCTCCTTTAATCAGCATGAGAACTATAAAGATATGCTGTCTCAGTCTCCTTTCTTGTTCTTTTATAAACTACCCTGACAGAAGCCATTTAAAACGGAAGGGTCCATTTTGGTCCACAGTTGAAGGTACAGTATACCATGCAAGAGAGCAGAAGGAGCTTGAAGCAGCTGCTTACACCGTATCTACTGTCAGAAGAAAACAGCATTGCAGGTATGTTGGTGCTTAGCTGGAAGTCTCTGGTTTTCCTTTGTTTGGCTTTGTTTTAGTTCTTTTTGCTTGTTGGTTGGTTTTTTAATATTCCAGAGAATCACTTCACCCATGATTAAGATTGGATCTTCTCACATCAATTAATGTAGCCAACATAAGCTTCCATAGGAATACTCAGAGATCTATCTTCTAGGTGGCTCTAGATCTTATCAAGATGATAATCAATATGCTATACTTTTAAAAGAAATAAAAAATATCTGAAGAATTTTTACTGTATTTGCAATTGTGGTAGGAAAATTGAGTTTCAAAGTAAGGGAGCACAGAGATATGTTAGCTTGTGAACCACAAGCCTAGCATCACCCTTTTTGAGAATAGATTGCAGTGAACAAACTCAGTCAGAGTGATCTTAATGAGTTTGCTGTGAAGGTACATTTCTTTGACAAGTGATTTCTGGTTGGCCTTCAGATGTATATCATAGATAAATATGATATAAAATTGATCTGATTCTCAAACAATGGGAGAAATCCAATAGATAATGAGGTCTGGGTGGCCTATGATGAATACAGAATTTCCTTTGAACACTTTTATAACAAATCCATAGTTCACCTAGGTTAGAAATATCCTTTGATTAGATTTTACTGATGATTTTCAGAGTTCAGGAGAGGAACAGTACTATTTCTATATTAATAGAACTGTACTTCTAATTGTACAGTGGTAAGTATTCATTGCCAGCTTAATGGAACTAGCATCACTATGAGGAGCCGGTATAGAAAAGTTCAACTGGAGAACCCACATCATTGGGATTGCACCTTTCAATGGGCTAGGGTAATCAATTCAGTATAAAGGAGAAAGTGACAATAGCAACAGCATTCATCTCTCTGCTTCCTAACTAGGACACCATGTGACAAGCTACCCAGACTCTTGCCACCATGTCTACACAACATGATGGAATACAACTCTGTAAACTATGACCCAAAGTAAACTTTTCCTTAAGCTGCTTCTTTTCAGATGTGTGGTCACAGCACCAAAAAAAAAAAAAAAAAAAAAAAAAGTAAGAAAGAAAGAAAGAAAAAAGTAATGAATACAAAGCATAACCATGTCTTTCCTATCTGCTTGAAATTATGTGCATTATTTTTTGTTTTGTTTTATAAGAAAGTATATGTTGGAAGGGTACACATGTATGTGCATATACACATAAGTATATACACATAAGTGGTTTCACATTTAAAACTATACATCACTGTCTACATTACCATTTACCTCATGTCTTCATTGAAATCTGCAATAGTATAAATCATTTAGACTAGGCAGTGTCAGAGAAATGGATGGCATGCACGTTATTGATATTTAGTTCATCGATGTGTTTTCTTTTCCTCTATGCAGTTTCTGTGTAATTCTGCAATATTTGAACTATAAAATTAAAAGTACAATAAGAGTGATGTTATTTTATAAAAGTAGTATTGATGTGGTGACATACATAAAGGATCTTTATTTTTTTGCAATTGATCTCAAAATTGTTTCCTTATCATGGGCATGAAATAATTAAACCAACAGAGAGTCTAGCTACATGCAAGTTGTTCAAGCAACTGCAGGGATGGAGCTTTTGTGATGTGTTGGCCAAACAGGGGTGAGTGATTGGTAAAGCAGTTTCCATTGAGTACTTCTGCTACCCCCAGTAAAATTTTACTATTCAGTGCCTTTGTAAAGTGCCTTTGTACCCAGTATGCTCACTCCATCACCAAACAAGATTTAGGTGGAATTATTTCTTTTTGTTTCTGCCATTAATGCCTCATTTATGGGAGATGAGGTGTTTGTTTACGTCTACCCAGGAAAAGTCAACTAGCATAACCATTGTCATTCTTTTTATTTCTACTGTACTCTTGTAGGAAAAGATTTTTGCATCTCATACCCTACTCAGAGATATTTCTTATTTTAAAAACCATTATACAACAAAAATTCATCACAGACCTTGGGAGCAATCTTGAGTTGATGTGAAAAAAATCAATTTTTCATGGTTATTGCCTGGCCTCTACAACTTATGCCCTTTTGTCTTACTCACGGCCATTGTAAGATAAATAATTCAGAATAATCAATAGAATACATTAACTTTCATATATTAAAATACCCTTTAATCCTCTACAGTCTTGAGTCAGTTTTGAATATATATATTTAATTTTCCACAATAGCATATGTTAAAGATTTTTTATCATTTAAAAATCTGCTAAGTCTCAACTTTGGATACTTGCATAAAATTAACCTTTGAGTAGCAAATTCCAGAAATATCTGGAAACACAAAACATTGGTATTCTCTCAAAAGAACATGTTATGTACTTTGCAACACGTCTTAGAGGAACTAAAATTGCTAAAAGCTATATATTTAATTATGCATGACCTGAATACTTTCGGAACAAATTTAATGTGTTGAAATAAGCACTGTTTCAAAAGACACATTGGAGATGATATGTAAACTGACATCTCCTTTTGTGACTTATTTTCTTACTCAGTAGAACTTTACTCCTAAAGAGGAACATGAAAAAGATTCACTTAGTGGGTCACTGGTATTAGAAAAAGATGCAAATGAACAACTCAACTTCACTGCACACATCAAGCTGCTTACTCTCCTGGGCATTATTCTGTGCTTGGCCTAATATTTTCCTAACATTTTAAGAGATTTCCCAATTAAATATTAATACTCTTCCCAAAAAGAAAGTGAGATTTATTATTCTAAAGAGATATGGAGGGGAGGGATAGTGATCTGCATGAGCAGTTAGAATGAGGAACTGAAGAAGAAGGTTCATTAAGGAAAACATGCTGAGCACACATTCTCCCACACACCAATGAGTCCTGTATAGAAGCTGGAGTTTAACTATGTGGTGAAATTCAATGGGAGGTGAGTAGAGTTGCAAATGACTGACTACACTGGACAATGAATCCACAAGCAAAACAGCAGCCATTGGGCAGTCACCCAGATCTCCTATCTGCATTGTGTGTTCATCTTCTCTTTGATATAATTAAATACTAGATGCAAAAAATCCTTATAGGAGTGAAAGTTCATTTGTCCCATAGTATGAGAGACTTCAGTGGATGTTAATTTATTCCCAACACTGTGAGTCTAAGGTGAACTGAAGCATCATAGTGCAAAGTTCAGGCACTAGCAAATTGGCTCAAAAATGCTTTTTGTGAAAGATTGATGAGAGAAGGTGGCAGAATGAGGAGCATATTAATAACTTTTGCTCTGAACCATACACAGGCTAGAGTCATCTGGGTAAAAAGAACCTTAGTAGAAAATACCTCCTTTCATTGGCCTCTAGGTAAGTTCATGGGGGCATTTTCTTGAGTAAGAATTATGTAACAGTACCCAGTACACAGGTGGCATTGCCCTTTTTGGCAGTTGGCAGTTCATCATTTTTTTTAAGTAAACTACGTGAGCTATGGAGAAAAAGCACGTAAGTAAATAGTATTCTTTTCTGGTCCCTGCTTCAGTTTCTGCCTGTAAGTTCTTGCTTGTATTCATGTTTTGACTTCCTTCAGTGACGGACTGTGATGCAGAAACATGGATTCATGTCAGTTTCCTTCAGCACATGGTGCTTCAAGTGTAAGTCGAATAAATTATTTTCTCCAGAAGTTGCTTTTGATCAAAGTTGCAATATTTTATGACAGCATTAGGAAAGCAAACTAGGGGGAAGTGGGTGAACAGGAAGAGGAGAAAATTGGAACACAAGTTACATTATGTCTTTCAAAGATACGACCACAGTGATCTACTTCCTTCAAGAAGGATTATCCTCCTAATAGCCTATTTAGATAAGAACTGATCAATTGATGAAGTCTCTGTCATTTAGATCCCAAAACTTCTTAATAATGCCATTATCTGTGGGTCACACCTCCTGGTATGGACACTTAATTTCCAAACCACAATGATTAGAAATGAGGCAAATCCCTGCAGACCTGTTAGTCATGTTTGCACCTGCACATTTTTATCTGCCTGTGTGGACGTATGCACATAAGAAACCCCTTGTGCCAATGTCCTCTGCTTTAGTTAGTATGAGCCTAGTAACTGCATTTCCTCTAAGACTTGACTGAGGATTCTGAAACTGCAAATGCAGTCCTTGAAGCTGAGAAATGTCATATAATTCTCCTTTGGTGAATTCAACTGGAGCTGGAGTCAATTGTTGTGAGGTACACTATCTTCCTAACAGAACCACACATCACATTGCTGGCCAATGTGGAGCCTAAAAAGCTAGTCCCTGTATTTTGATTAAAAAATCCTAGAAATCTATCCCAGCTCCAAAGTACCATTTGAAAACAAAGGAATGAAGAGCCTATGGATGCTTGACTTGGATTATTTACTTTGTCTGCAATGTTCTTCATTAGAGCACTTAACAAAACAAATAAACCAAAAAGCTTCCAAGAGTCCTGTTCTTGCAAAATTCAGTGTTTGGTGTCTACCATGAATATTGACTAAACTTGGTGTCTTAAAACAGGGCTGTTATTTAATGTAGTTTATGCTCACTTTTGTCAATTCTGTCTGAATGCATCCATCTGTATTGAGCTCATGATTTCCTACGGCCTGTCAGGAGAAGTTGCATTGCAGCTTCAACTTGTTAGAATAGGAGGAGCTGCTTTTTGTAGAAAAGAAGAAAATAATTGTCCTCAAATCAGTCAGTTAAGTTATAAAACTAGATGACATGTGTATCCATTTTTTCTTTTGTTTAGAATGAGGGCATAGGTTCCTTCAACCTACTGAACCTGTTCATTAGGGGATCTAGCTGCCTCCATCTTGTTATATGCTCTGTACCAAAAGCTTCCAATGTTGCTGAGGCAGATGTGAACAAGAAGGTAGAGAAAGCACACTTCCACTCTACAGTCCTCAGAATTTCATTTTATTCCTAATTTTGGGGTATGGATTGGAACTAGCTATATGGCCCTAACCCATTTAGTGGGAAATCAGAACACATGTTTACCTTACTGGTTAGCCACCAATAATTATAAGATTCCCATCCAGGAACTACATAATTCTTCCTAGCCACATATTCCCAGATGCTGTTTGGATTTTATTTGCCATTTAGACACATATTAGGAGAAGTAACATATATAAACAACCTAAAATTGGTAAGATTTTTTAAAAATTAACAAATATAGTATATACAAATAACAATGATCATTTATTTAATGTAACATAGAGTCAGATACATCTCTGATCTTCCATATCTTCAGTCAAATAGTAAAATTTAAGTTCTGTCAATAAACTACTATTTTGCTGGATGTACATATTAAGTTCTAAATGAACAGTAGTCTTGACTGTTTTAGTTATAATTCATATATTTTTCTCTTTTTCTATTATTTTTAATAGCCCAATGACATAGAAAACATCAGAGAACAACCACTGATAAAATAACTCCCAAAAGACAACAGTGAAAATATGGATTAAATGTAAGTAAATAATATATAGCAGGATTCATCAGTCATTTCTTAAATTGGGAAGGAGTTTTATTATAGTGATCTTCCATGGAAGCTGGAGATATATCTCTGAAGAAAACTGCATCAGCACCTCTTCCCAAAGACCCTGGTTTGAATCCCAGCACACATACTGAGTGGCCCACAAGCATCTGCAATTCTAGTTTCAGAGGATCTAATTCCATTTTCTGGCCTCTGTGGGCACTGAATAAACATGGAGCAAAAACAAACATGCACACCTACATAAAAATAAAGAGCAAATAAACAAATATTTCATCAAATCAATAATCTAAGTAAAATGACAAAATGAAAAACTGCCTCCTTGTGACCCAAGAGTGGAGAAGTACCAAAGTAAGAAAATACAGACTCACAGGAATTGCCCGAAGCAATAAATACAGATTCTGTGCTCAACTGAGTGCTGAACATGTAAGCCTTGGAAAAATTTCTCCTGTGAAATTGAAAAAGAAAAAAAGAACAAAAATGAGATAGGAATGCTTTTATTCTTTCCCTTAGAATGTTACAATTTGTAAGATAATACATTGCAATAAAACCATGTGGAATTTAAAAATAATAAAATAAAGAATAATTATATACCCTATTCCAATGAGAGAAAAACTTCTGAATATCCACAAACAGCAATAAGATAGCTGTCAAAAGCACAGAGAAAAGATGCACTAAAAAGAAGAGCTCCAAGCCAAACAAGTCCCCGGCCATGTGCATTACTGGCAGGGGGCAGAGGGAAGAGAGTCTTCATCCAAATGCAGGGCAGAAAGCAATGTTGGAAAGAGACCAGCAATCCTGAGATGAAGACAAGACAAGCTCACAGTCCTCTCAAGCCCCAAATGCCATTGCTGGGTTCTGCAGTACAGAAACTTTTCTAGTGGACTTTCAGCATTGGAGGGACAATCCCGTCCTGTCACTTTGTATTACTCAGAAGATAGTGCCTGGTGCCTTTGGAGAGTGAGGAACTCTAGGGTGTTGAGAACAGGAAACAATCATTCATCAGGAAATCTCAACTAAACTCACAGTAGCTCTGGGATTGCAGTGGCCCTGGGAAACAACTGTGGAAAGCAGGAGGGCCAGATACAACACTAATAAAGCAGAAATGTTGGCTTCCTGAGAATTGGACAAGACAGTAAAGGGCATAGGGTGAGAGAGGTCTGCCTTCTGTGGCCAGGAGTAGGTTTCATCAACCCAGAATAACACCTAGAATTTCAGTTTTAATAGATTTTAAGCGTATTTCTATGTTTTGATGTTAGATTTTGCTGAGCTACTTCTTCATTTTCTCCTCATTCATTTGTAGTAAAGAGACTGAGATAAAAGATAAAGATTACATTTCTAATTTTATTCACATTCTTGCATGGTTGAAATTTTGTGTACTTTCCTCCTATCTGGGACTTCATCTTTTACACTTTCACTTTTTTTTATAATACTGTTCTCTTTTATATTCCCTCCATAACATGCTTCTCATTCCTTTATTTGTCTTTCATCTCTTTTAGTCCTTTATTTTTTCTTTCATTTAACTTCACTTCTATATGGAATCATCTTCTTTTCACCTCATTTATTAACAATTCTATATTTACTTTTATTTTTAACTTTACTTTGTATTCTATATTAGTCTTTTCATTTTCTGTCATAACATCATTGGTAGTTTATTTGTAAGCTTTAGTACATTTTAAGCTTATTTCTATATTTTCCATGGTTTGATTTTGCTGATCTTTCCTGTTTATTTTCTTCTCATTCATTTTGATTGGGAGATTGAGCTCCTGAGAAGAAGTGTATCATTAGGAAGTTCCCCCCCCCCAAAAAAAAAAAACTAGTTGAGACATCCAAACCAACAAATGAGAAAAATCACAATATATAAACAAGAGAAAGTTGCAAAAGGAAGGACATATGGCATCTCAAAAACATTATAACACCTTCCCTATTGAATTTAAAAGTTACAGAATATATAAATTTCTGGATGAAGATTTAAAACTTTAACTGGTAAAATTGATCAGTGACTTCAAAGAGGATAAAATGAAGTAGATGAATTCAATTTAGGTCATGGAGAAGAAAGTCAGAAATAAGAGAAGAAAATCAACACAAAGAATGACAAAATAACCTGGAAATGAAAAATTGAACTACATAGAAAAAAATAGCAAATAAATTGAAATTTTGATAAAAAATATAGCAAGTAGAAATGGTAAATATGAATCAATGAATCAAATAAAGAAAGCATCACCAGTAGTCTCAATTAAGCAGAAGTATATGAGGGATGGTGGACAAGGTCAATGAATATTATAATCAGACCTCACTAAAGAAAAAATGAGCATAAAGCAACATTCAAGAGCTGTAGGATATGAACTTTTGACTTCACAGGAGAGAAGAAACAATTGAGATTTAAAACAATGATACAGAAAATCGACATAATAAAAATTATGCCAGAAAATTTGCCAAACTTAGATAAAGATATCAATATCCAAATATGACATACTTAGAATGTCAAATAGGCAGGACCAAAGAAGAACTCCTCTAAAATTATAGTCAAAGTGTCAAAAATGTGAGTCAAAGAAACAGTATTGAATGGTAAAAGGAAAAAAAAAAATAGTGGCTCACTTCTAAGAGCAAATGCATTAGAACACAATAATTCTAAACAACTCTAAAAGCCAGAGAAGCATATATTTGGCCTTGTAAAAGTAAATAATTATAACTAACCAAGATTTGTACACCTGTCAAAACTGCCATTTAAAAGTGATAGGTCACTAAGAACATGTCAGTAAAAGCACAAATTAAGTCAGTTCATAAGCACTGGAGAAAACACTTAATGGGGTACACACAGGAGAAAGATACTCTCAATTATGACAGTCTAAAGATAGAAAAAAAAATAATGGGAAGAACGTATGAGCAAAGGAGAGCCAGGAATGAACCCACAGTGTCCAATATAGTTAGCTAGCAATCCTCTAATAAACCAAGAAATTTAGAGGAATCACTTGACTTGACTTTTAAATATACTGACTCTCCAATGAAGAGGTGTAAACTAGCAGCCAATGGGTTAAAAATCAAAATACAACTATCTGTTGACTCATACACACACACACACACAGAGAGAGAAAGAGAGGGAGAGAGACAGAGACAGAGAGACAGAGAGACAGACAGAGAGACAGAGAGACAGACAGAGAGACAGAGAGACACAGAGAGAGACTAAAACATCATTTTGAAAGATGCCAATAACTTAGGGCAAAAAGAATGAAGTCATTTTTTAAGCAAATGGAATCTAAGAAGAAAGTAGTGTAAATATTCTGTAATCTGTTAAGTTAGTCGAAAATAAAGAATATCTCTACTCTATATTAAAAAGGAAATGACTAATAAAAAAGATATGGCAGTTGCAAATGTTTTGTGACCATTTCCTGGTGAGACATGTACAAAGATCGATTCACACCTCTTAAAGCACCAGCTAAGGACCAAAGTAAGCTATAGTTTTCAAGCCTAGGTTGGTAAAGTAATGCATTTACAGATTTACCTAAAAGAAAGTGGATGAGATGTCATCGGGCATGGGTGACCTTAAAATAGCTGCAACACAGAAAAACCTCATTCTAGCATGAATGATGGCTTTATGTGATGACAGAGATACGTTTCTCCTTCAGTTAACCTTCTACCTCCTATATACATGGGTCCCTTCCATGAAGAACATTTTAATAAAGGCACAAATTAAGTCAGCTCATAAGCACTGAAGAAAACACTTAATGGAATATACACAGAAGAAAGATATTCTTGATTATGATAGCATTGAGCCTTCATCCAGTAACTGATGGAAGCAGATGAAGAGATCCATAGCCAAGCACTAGGCAGAGCTCCGGGAATTCAGTTGAAGAGAGGGAAGAGGGGTTATATGAGCAAGGGAGTCAAGAACATGATGGGGAAACCTACAGAGACAACTGAACTAAGCTCAGGGGAACTAACAGACTATTAACTGACAGAGACAGCTACAGAGCATGTGTGGGACTGGACTAGGCCCTCTGCATACATGAGACAGTTGTGTAGATTGGTCTATTTAAGGGGCCCCTGGCAGTAGGAACAAGGATCTAACCCTGGTGCATGAGCTGGCTTTTTGGAGCCCATCACCTATGGTGGGATGCCTTGCTCAGCCTTGATGCAGAGTGAAGGGGCTTGGTCCTGCCTTAACTGAATATATGAGGCTTTGCTGACTCCCCATGGGAGGCCTTATCCTCTCCAAGGAGGGGATGGTGGGGGCATCAACGGGGGGGAGGGGTGGCAGGAAGGCTGTGGGGGGAGCAGGAGGAGGGATGAGAGGGGGTCTGTGGTTGGTATGTAAAATGAATAAAATAATTCTTAAAAAAAAAAAAAAAAAAGCTCAGAAAGACATAAAAAGCATGGCTGACTAGTGGCAAGCAGAGAATTATTCTCCTCAATGACTGGTTCACTCTGCCTTTGGTTCCTGAAGCTCAGTGGTGAAAAGATCAAGCCTTTGAACAAGTCAAATCCTGAGGAGATTATGCCTGGGTGGGCTGCAACACATGCAGAGGCCCAGAAGACACACTGGAGGCCTGGAGCACACCTGAGCAAGGGCGGGGCCGGGAGCCAATGCTCATGTGCATTGTAAGCCTGTCAAGCACCTGGAGGAGGTGGGGGGAGCGAGGTAAGAGTGGCTTGGGGTAGGAGAGCGCTTGCGCAAGAACGTGAAGGTACAGGAAGTAGGGGATCCTGAGCTCTCTCGTGGAGGCGGGACTAGCGCGGATCTCGCAATATTTCCTGTGGCTTGGCGTGATTCCGCCTGCGTGTCTGTTCTGAGGAGCAGTAGGCAGTTTCCTCCGTCTGACCTGTCTCACACCAAAGTGCATGCCTCCACCTCATGGAAGACTCAATGGTCAGGGACATGAGCCCTCTCAGGCCTCAGAACTACCTTTCCGGTTGTGAACTAAAATCTGTCAAGGATTATCACTTTAAGGCGAATAATGATGGGAATGAGCACCAGTTATCACTAAGAACTGTTAGTTCAGGGGCAGGGGCAAAAGACGAGTTACACATCGTAGAGGCAGAAGCAATGAACTATAAAGGCAGTTCAATTAAAGTAACACTGGCAACTTTGAAAATGTCTGTACAAGCAACAGTTTCTCTTGGGGGCTTTGAAATTACACCACCTCTGGTCTTAAGGTTGAAGTGTGGTTCAGGGCCTGTGCATATTAGTGGACAGCACCTAGTAGCTGTAGAGGAAGATGCAGAGTCAGAAGATGAAGATGAGGAGGATGTCTGGAAAACGATCTGCTCCTGGAGGTGGTAACAAGGTTCCCCAGAAAAAAGTAAAACTTGACTAGGATGATGAGGATGATGACGAAGATTATGAGGATGATTTTGATGAGGAGGAAGCTGAAGAAAAAGTTCCAGTGAAGAAATCTGTATAAGAAAAAATGCACAAAAATCAAACCAAAATGGAAAAGACTTAAAACCATCAACACCAAGATCAAAGGGTCAAGAGTCTTTCAAAAAACAGGAAAAAACTCCTGAAACACCAAAAGGACCTAGTTCCGTAGAAGACATTAAAGGCAAAAACGCAAACAAGTATAGAAAAAGGTGGTTCTCTTCCTAAAGTGGAAGCCAAGTTCATTAATTATGTGAAGAATTGCTTCCGGATGACTGACCAGGAGGCTATTCAAGATCTCTGGCAGTGGAGGAAGTCTCTTTAAGAAAATGGTTTAAACAGTTTGAAATAATTCTGTCTTACTTAATTTCTATAACAGTTGATATATCTGGCTGTCCTTTATATAATGCAAAGTGAGAATTTTCCCTACTGTGTTTGATAAATGTTGTCCGGGTTCCATTGCCAAGAATGTGTTGTCTAAAATGCCTGTTTAGTTTTCAAGGATGGAACTCCACCGTTTACTTGATTTTAAGTATGTATGGAAAGTTATGATAGGACATAGTAATAGTGATGGTCAGATGTGGAAATGGTAGGGAGACAATACACATATAAAATAAACTCAGTATTTTAATAAAGTAAAAAAGAAAAGATAAGGCTGAGCATTCATAACTAATGATAAGTCTCCATGTCTTGATTTGGGAGCTGGTTAGTTGCCCAAGAAAATGCCTGATACAAGTATATGATTTTAATATCTCATTGTCATCTCCTGATAGATCATCTAAAGTAAAAAAGAAAGAAAGAAAGGAAGAAAGAAAGAAAGAAAGAAAGAAGAAAGAAAGAAAGAAAAACAACAAAGCAACTTCATATTTATACTGTGGCCATAGGGCAAATGGACTTAACAATTATAAGCAGAACTCTTCATTTAACAGATTGGAATACACATTTTTCTCAGCAGCCCATGGAAATTTTTTCTAAAATAGACCATTTTCTAGTCTACAAAGCGAGTGATTTCATACTATTCTTAGGATAAATTCTAGTCTTCTTTACTCTGAAATTAATTTACCTTTCCAGGACTGTACACTCCCTTTCTGACCCACTTCTATGTCCCCAAACCACCCTTTGTTCCTAATACAATCTCTGTTATTGCATTTCAATACCTGCAATGTTATGTTATTGATCTTTGTTTAGTTCTCTGCCTTTCATGCTTATGTTAAGAATGACAAACTCCATGTACTTTTACACTCAGTACTTAATTCCCATGAATTACAATACTTGGGACATGATAGGTATTCTCACTGAAGGCAAGAATGAATGTTGAAAATGCACACTATGCATCTGTTCATGGCAATTACTCCTTTTGTTATTGACAGCTATTGAGAACTTGTGAACCTTATAATAGGAAATAGTATGATACAAATGGGAAATGTGGGATTTGGAGCTATCCTACAAATAATTATAAGCTCACCTACCATATGGTAGTTGAAGGGTGGGACTGGGTCTCTCACACTTAAGTTCTCAGGGCCAGCTCTCCACACCTCCATCAATGTGATCAGCTCTGCTGTGTTGCTCAGGAGAAGTGCAGGGCCCATTCTCCTTAGTCCTGTATCTGTTGAGGGGCAAGGTCAGCTTTCTCATCTGCCACAGGTGGCAAGGAGCAAGGGGGAGGGCATCTTTTCCTCCTCATCACTACATGACTGACAAAAGGTACAAGACCAGCTCTCCTACTCTCATGATCTCATGGTAGGCTCACTTGTGCCCTCACCGGCAAGGTCAGCACTATGATGGGGCCCAGGTGAGGCACAGGGCCTGCTTTCTTGAGTGCTGCACACAGTAAGATGCTGGGGCAGCTCGCTGGTTCTTCTGACCTTGGTGCCAGCTCTCCCATCAGACACATCGAGATGTAGGGGTCTCTCTGCTTACCATTGCAGTTGGTGAGAGGACAACTCTCTCACTTTAGTGACCTCAGGGATGACTCTGCCACCTACCGCAGGTCTCGAGGGACATGGGGCAGAGCCATGGTGAGAAATGGGGCAAGGGAGGACACCCTACTCTTGTGCACATCACCATATAGCATATGAGGGGCAGGGGCAGAATGCCCTTGTTCACATTCTTGGGGCCAGCTCCCCGGCATCCCTGTCAACAGGATCAGCTCCACTGTACTGCCTAGGTGAGTCCAGGGCTTGCTATTCCTAGTGCTATAGTTCATGAGGAACTAGGTCAGCTTTTCCACCTGCCACAAGTGGCTTTGGAGGCGTCATCATTCCCTTGACCTCACCAGACTGGGGGTGGGGGGCAGGAGCATCTTCCCACTCTCATTTCCTCAAGGCCAGCCTGCCCACAACCCTGCCAACATGGTCAGTGAGTCAGTTCTGTCATGTTGCCCAGGTAAGGTGCAGGACCCATTGGATCTCTCCAGTGCTGCAGCCGGTGAGGGGCAGATCCAATTAAGCACAGTCGTAACCTCTAGGCCTTCAGTGGTTACAGGAGCCAAGGACATCAACATAGACCATGGCTGCAGCAGGTCCACAGGTGCAGACATGGCCCTTGGCCTCAGGTTAGACCTAAACAGCACCATGACCCCAGGTAGCAAGTAGGGCACCCACCTTGCGCTCCTTAATGCCTTAATTTCTTCTTCAGTTCTGCCATCTCTTCATAGGACATTTATCTCTCTCTCTCTCTCTCTCTCTCTCTCTCTCTCTCTCTCTCTCTCTCTCCCTCCCTCCCCCTCTCCTTTTTCCCCTCCCCCACCTTCCTCTCCCCCACCCTCTCCTGTCTCTCTTCCATATCCCACCACATTTGCTGACCATAATAGCACCCTAAAATGAAAGAGGAGCAAATATCGCATTGATTAAAGTAACAAATTGCACGTATTATTGTAAATAGGAGTCATCGTTTTTTAAGTCAAACTGAATTTGTCTGGTAGAAGAGGTTATTTTCAACTATTAACTTTTAGGAGAAATGGAATGAACTTGAAGAATATTCAGATTAAGCATCATAGCAATTGTAAATAGAGTAAAAAAATATATAGCCCAGATTATGTGTCCTAGGAAAAAATGTAAGTAATAATATTTTCTCACCTTATGAAATTTTAAGCCATAACAACCATCCATCATGATGTAATATTAAAACCACTGTTGAACTGAACAATTAGATAAAAAAACACATATTTAAAAAATATTACTAGAATTACTTCAAAAGTCAATACAACAATTTAATGATATTTAACTTGATTTGGAAGACAGGGTTTTATGACATCCATGCTTGCCTCAAACTAGCTAGATAGCTGCAGATACAATCGAACTTCTAATCCTCCTGTCTCTACCTTCCAAATTCTAGAATTGCATACATGAACTACCATACCTGATTTATGTCATTTGGTAAAATGAACAAGAATTTGGTTTATGGTAGGCATGTACTACCTGAACTACATTCTCCAGACCTCTTCTATTTTTTTTTTTTTTTTGAGTATTACTCTGTAACATTTAGTTTTAATTTATATGGAATCACTGTTGATATCACTGTACTACTTTTCTTTCTGTTGCTGCAATAAATACTATGTCCAAAAACAACTTGGAAAGGAAAGGGTTATTTTGGCTTGAAATTTACAGTCCACCATTAAGGGAAACCAATGCAAGAAACAGGAGGCAGGATGTGAAACAAAGACTTTTCTTCTTCTTCTCCTTCTTCTTCTTCTTCTTCTTCTTCTTCTTCTTCTTCTTCTTCTTCATCATCATCATCAATATTTTCTTTTTTTTTCATTTTTCTTTATTAAGAAAAATTTTCTACTCACTCTACATACCACCCACAGATCCCACCTCCTCCCTCCTCCTACTGCCCAGTTCTCTCTCCCAAACCACCCCACATTCCCATATCCCCCAAATCAAGGTCTCCCGTGGGGAGTCAGCAGAGCCTAGCACACTGAGCCTAGGCAGGTCCAAGGCCCTTTCCACTGCACCAAGGCTGTGCAAGGCACCACACTACAGGCACCAGATTCCCAGAAGCCTGCCCATGCATCAGAGACAGATCCCCTAACCCCTGCCTGGGTGCCCCCTAAACAGTTCAAGCCAAACAACCATCTTCCATATCCAGAGGGCCTAGTCCAGTCCAATGGGGGCTCCACAGCCACTAGTCTACAGTTCATTGGCTTCCACTAGTGTGGCCAGTCACCTCTGCATGTCTTCCCATAATGCTTTCAACATCCCCCACCTGCAAAATCCCTCCTCTCTCTTATTAGTTGGATTCCCAGAGCTTAGCCAGGTACCTGGCCATGGATCTCTGTATCTGCCTCCATCAGTCATTGGACAAAGGCTCTATGATGACAGTTGTTATTTGCTAGACTGGTCAACAGAAAAGACTCATCCAGGCACCCTCTGAATCATTACCAGCAGTCCAAGATGGGGTCATCCTTGTGGATTCCTGAGAGCCTCCCCAGCACCCTGCCTCTTCCTATTCCCATGATGTCCTCATCTATCATGGTCTCTCCCTTGCTGCCCTCCCACTCTGTCCCTGTTCCAGCTTGACCCTCCCATTTACCTATGTTCTCATCCCCCAGTCCTTGCCTTCTGCCATCCCCCAACACCCAGTCAGCTCATGTAAATCTCATCCACGACTCCTTCACTGGGTCATCCATATGTCCCTCCTAGGGTCTTTCCCTGTTACCTATTGGCTACATTTCTTATATAGTTCATGCCCACCTCAATAGGGATGGTACCACTAGGTTGTCTCTAGTTTATATTAAATTGACAAAAATTAACCAGCACAAAAATTGAAAATAAATGCACCAAAAAAGTTGAAATTAAGAACTAAATTATTAAATAAAATAGAAAATAGACTCAGAGTAAATGTGTATACTATTCATTCATGAGTCCTGGGAATAAGATCCTTCTTTCCTTGATTTGGGAAAATAAATTGAAGTGTGAACGATCATGAGTGTGACAAGTTATCCAGGAATAGGATGAGTAGGAGTGTGTGTGTGTGTGTGTGTGTGTGTGTGTGTATGTGTGTGTGTGTATGTGTTTGTGTGTGTGTGTATGTCCATTTCTGTGTGTGTCTGTGGTGTGTGTGTGTGTGTGTGTGTGTGTGCGTGTGTGTGTGTGTGTTTGTGTGTTAGGAAAAGAAAATGTGAGTTAGATAGAAGAATACATTTTATGTGTTTAGCTAGTTGTGGTCAGTGCTGTGAGTCTTACAATCAGGAAGAAATCAACCATTTTGGATAATGCCAGACTGAAAACAAGAACAAAAGCCAAGCCTGAAAATGCCACACTATGTGTATCTTATGTGAAACTATAAGGATCAAGTGTATGTGGAAAGTTCATCAAACCCGCTGGTGATTAGAATACAAAGTTTATGCTAATCAAGTCACTTGAGGTAGAAATTAATTATGCACAAGTTTCACTGTCTTGTTTTCAGAAGAAGCTGGATATTACTTCAGCAGCTCAATTTTGTTATTCTCATTGAGCATAAATGTTAGCTACAAACATTTTTCACAGGAGTCTTGTAAAGATTTTTGTGTGACTTAAACTTGAAACCAAGAAATGTTGGGCCTGTGTGAGAGCATTATGTTGTTGGTTTGTTTTTCCACTTCTCTCTCAGGTCTCTCAAAGTGTATAATATTGGCATAGTTATAACATAGAATTTTTCAGTTTGAGTTGTTAACATTTATAGATCTCAAGCCAACCTAAAAACACACCATTTCAACATTCCACTACATCATATCCCTCTTCAATACAGAAACAAACCTTTCAGCAAGTACATGGAAGATAGATTATTAAGTCTTTCAAAGAAATACCGTCCCTGAACATTAATAAAATCTCATCTTGACTTTGTTTGAAACCCGTGTCTTACACACTGTTGCCTTGAGGTCCACACACACTATAATTTAGAGAAGTGATGTTCTATGAGGAAGCAATCAATATTTATTTTATTATTTTTTTCCTGTTCTTTAAGAATGATTAGTGAGATGGTAGTTAAAATCTGATTTTTCTATTGGTCAATGTGAAGAATTATTCCTACTTCCTGCATCTAGGGAAAGTGTGGGTGAAGAAAGGCAGTCCTGTGTATCTATATAAAGTTATATGGGTTATCATTTAGGTTCCTGCATTTGCTTTCTTATGACAAAATTGAATCAGTTACTGTCTCCAAACTTCATTCTACCTCCTCGTAAGGGAATAAATCAGGTAGGACTTACTTCCATGATGCCTTATGAGAATGCAGCCATTTGCCATAATGCCTAACAGGCAGGGGAACATGTGTAGTAAATATTTTTTCTGCACTAAGGCCACACTATATGTAGAATAAAACATCCTAATAAAAATGCCATAATCTCTGAAGATTTACAGAAATATTCTCCAAGGTGCAGACATTTACTACAAATTTATTTATTTTACTCTCTTTTATTGTAATCTGATAAACTACATAAAATTTTGAGGGTCTCTGGTAAATGACTACCATACTAAGTGTGGTCCTAACGACACAGTGCCTGTGTTTCCCATTTAATGTGTTCATAACAAGAGGTGCTTCTTGGTTCATACACAGAAATTAGAAGTAAAATTAATACCTTGGTGGTTGAGTCATTCCACATAAAGTCAGAACTAGAAAATCATGATCTGAATCAAGAGTATTTCTTCTGAATGTTGAGGGAAATAATTTCAGGGAACATAAAGCCATCTGTGACACACAGTAAGATACACTATGTAAATACAAAGGACATTATTCCTAATGTTTGGTGTTATTTTCACTTCCCGAATGGTAATTGTGTTCCAGAATACTACACTGCCTTTTCAAACATCTGATTTCATCTAATATTGGGTTTTATTTAGAGTTTTAGAATATTATATATGACTTTACTTTTGAAATTTTATATAATAAAAGTTGAAAGAGTTTAAAAATTCATTTATGTGAGAGCCTATCTTAATCATATAAAAGTAATGGCAGATTAAAATCTTGTTTTGCCCTTGATGAACGTTCACTGAGAAATAATTGCAGCAGGAAAAGAAGTTGGATTATAAGACTGAATTCTGTCACTGTGGAAGATTCTGCATTAGTATAACCTCAATGACCTTCAATTTACTTCCAGACAAAGGAGGGATAATAAAAATCCATCCTGTTTCCTTTATATGGTGCTTGAAAGAATTAAATGAAATCAAAGATATTAGTGTGCCTTGTGATCTGCAAGGCTCCGTATTAATGTAAGGGATTATTCATTTCATCACAGTTAATAAACACATGAACTCTCTGCATCACAATATTGTGTAAAGCATCTTAAGAATAAAATAATTGCCTTAGAAAGCAGATAGATTAATTAATTCATTGTTCCCTTTCACAATTCTGAAGGCTTTTCTTACACACAACCGATGTTTTCTACCACAAACGTATTTTTCCTTTCAGAGGCTGGGAAAGAAGCTGTGATTTGAAGGGAAGGTGTGATTTAGTACTACTGAAATAATATTCTCTGTAGGCCAAAACTCCAGCTCTTCAGGAGATCTTGAGGAACTAGTTTATCTGATATGTAGTTGCATCACATGTACAGTTTGTCACTTTAACATTTTATGCAGTTGCTATTTGATTATATTTTGATTATATGAATATGTATGTATGTGTATATATATATATATATATATACATATATATATATTATATACTCTGAGGAGAAACAAGAGAATGTACATTTATAATAATTACAGACTAAACATAAACAACCCTTATAGAAAATGACAGAACAATGTAAGTTTTTTATCTCCATTTATGCCTTTTCCCTAAAAATTTGTGGCACATTTAAATAGTCAACAACTTAAATTTTATATAGAGGCAGAAATGTAGTATTGGATTTATGGAAAAATTTATGCCCCTCCAATCTATGGTGATATTTTTTATTTGTGTAGAAATGTGATTTTATTGTATGTTAATAAATTGTTTGCCTGAAGATCAGAGGTCATAGAAAGCCAGGGACAGCATTTAGGCAGTGGTAGCCCACACCTTTAATCTAATCACATGGCAGGCAGAGACTCTGTGTGGTAAAAGACACAGCCAAGAGTGGTGAGATGAACCTTTAATCCCAGTACCAACCATAGAGACCTGGAGGTCTATATAGACAGGCAGTGACAAGGAAGTCATATGGTTAGGTTTAGAGCCAATGAAAAGTCAGAACAGAAAGACAATAAAAAGACAAATCAGACAGGAAGACTCTCTCTGAGGAAGTGACAGTGGGAGGTGGTAAGATAAGGTAGTTGTGATTCCCTGATCTCTTTGGCTATTTACCTCTGTATTTGGCTCTGTGTTTCTTATTTACTATGACTGTTTAGAATTTCATCGACACCAATCTCCTACCCCCACTCTGATATTCTCCACAACACATCCTCCTACCAATTTCTTGGCTTTATTATCTTATTATCTTATGTTAATATTATATTGTTTGTAGTAGAAATCTAATTTTTAAAAAAGCCATCACACTACAAGAACACAGCCCACAAAACCAACTAACCAGAGCTCAGAGTGGCTCACAGATACTGAAGTGTCAATCAGGGAGCTTGTATGATCTCACTTAGGACCTATCCATATATGTTATGGTTGTGGAGCTTGGTGTTCTTGTGGGACTCCTAACAGTGGGAGCAGGGGCTGTCTCTGACTCTTTTGACTGCTTTTGTGACCCCTTTTCTCCTACTGGATTTCCTTTACCAACCTTAATATGAGAGTACATGCCTAGTCTTATTGTGACTTGCTATGCCTTATTTCGTTGATATCCCTGGGAGGCCTGCTCTTTTCTGGAGGGAAACAGAGGAGGAGTAGATCTGAGAAAAGGGGATGTAGGGGTAGGGAGAGGGAGGAGAGGAGGGAGTGAAAACTGCACTGTGGTTGGGATGTAATATATGCAATGATAATAATAATAATAATAATAATAATAATAATAATAATAATAAATAATAATTAAAAAATAATGAAATCTGTCATAATAATGTCAAAGCAGCCAGTGAGATGACTCAGTAATTCTTTTTTTGCTTTTGTTTATTTTCAAAATCTGACAATTTAAGTCAAATTTAATTTCTAAGCCCACACAGTAGAAGGAGTATACTGGTTCTCTCAAGTTGTCTTGGGGTATGTGCACACTTCCTCCACAATAAATAAATAAATGTAAATAAAAAATAAAAGAGCTTTATCAGGTTTCAGAGTAGTGTTTTGTTCGTTTTTTAGTGTTATAATATTTTTGGAAACCACTTAATTTACATTAGTATTTACTTCACAGCTTGAATAAAACTTGTTTGAAAAAAGAATGATTCTATGGTTCATTTTTTTTTTTTCAGCTACCTTTACCAAGCTTTTTCTTCCATACCTAGGCTCAGCCCTACATATCAGTCACTGCTCTTTTCTTAAGTGGTGAACAGCAAAGAGAAGAAATCAATATAATTGTGTGCCTTTGGATATGTGTTACCCACACAGTGCATTCCGTTTAATGATAGCAGTCACATGAAATATATGTCACCTCCACTTTATAGGGAAAAGTAGTAGTGATAAAAGATGTTAAGTCATCCACAATTTCTCAAAAATCAAAGATGCATTTGAAACTAATAGTGTCTTAGTTGATCAGCAACATACTTTCTAACATATCCAATTACCTTTCTTAAATATCTACCCCTTATATACTGAGTGTTATTTGGTGATACCCTGTTGGAAAGATGTGCCTCAACAGCAGCCTTTGTACCATTACTTTTCCTGAAAAAGAGTGTAGCTTTACAGTTCTGAAACCTTGGGCATTGATGTTCTTACAGATAAACAATGACATAGTCATTTCTTAGGGTTTCTATTGTTGTGCTTTAAAAAAAAAAAAAAAAAAAAAAAAAAAAACAAGAAAACAAGCCTATGGAAAAAAGCATAACATTGTGGTACTTGCCCCTATGATGTCATTAGTATCATCATATTTCAAACTTTAAAAGTCCAACAATCTTTAAAAATTTAAACTTCAAATGTTCAGGACATTAAAGATATCCAAAGTCTCTCTAAAACAGTATAAATAACTCCGTGTCATACTATGGAACTCAAGATCATTTAATCCCTAAAGGTCTTGGCAGTGCCACTCCAATGACTGCCATCCATGGCCTACTCACTTTTCCTCCTAGGCTTAGACCAGCTCTGCTCCACAACTGCTGCAGTCTTTGGTGGTCCTCCCATTAGGCTGCCATCCCCAAAAAGCCTTGATTCTCACTGCTCCTGAGCTTTCTTTGCTCTGCCAAGTTATGGCCATCCTCAACTTCCCTCCATGACTCCTTCAGCCCTGGTTGTTGACTGCAACTGAGGCAGCATTTTCACTATGATCTTCATTGACTCTCTTCAGGTACTCTAGCACTGTCATAAGCAACCAAGCCTCAGCTTTTCTCTATGACTCCTTTGAGACCACACTAGGACAACCTGTTTGACTCATATATTCCCAAGTTTGGCTGCCAGTATGAAATGCACCCTTAGCAACCTCTGGACCATAGCTTCTGTGTGCTGGCCCTGAGGAAACATTCCCAGATGATTTCACTTCAATGATGTAGGTCTATTCTCAATCACAGCTGATTCCTCAGGCCCAGTTAGCCAGCATGTATTCTCCCAGCAAAGCAAAGGATTAACACTAGTGGTTCTTAATTTTTAAAAAATCCCTCAAAGATCCCTGCAGGGAAGTTATTTCTTAATAATTTCTCAAGCCTCAAATATCACAATCCTCCCCAAAACATCTCATCTGCTCTGTCATAGCCTGCTACCAATTTCTCTAGGGTTTCTATTGCTGTGGTAAAGCACCATCACTAAAAGGAACTTGTGGAGGGTAGAGTTTATTTCATTTATACATCCAGGCAACAGTATATATCACTTAAGGAAAGTCAGGGCAGAAACTCAAGGCAAAAATCCCTGAAGAAGGAACTGATACAAAGACCATGGAGAAATGATGCTTAGTGGTTTGTTTCATGGCTTTCTCAGCTTGTGGTTTACAGCCACCAGGACCACCAGCCCAGGTTGTCTTGACTGATGGTCAATCAAGAAAATATACCACAGTCTTGCCTACAGGCTAATCTATTGAGGTAATTTTCTCAACTGAATTTTGTTCTTCCAAAATGACTCTATCTTGTGTCAA
Organism: Onychomys torridus; assembly: GCF_903995425.1. Taxonomy (NCBI): domain Eukaryota; kingdom Metazoa; phylum Chordata; class Mammalia; order Rodentia; family Cricetidae; genus Onychomys; species Onychomys torridus. The sequence goes on from NC_050447.1 coordinate 28,745,605, forward strand.
GTTGACAGAAAACTAATGAACACACATCTCTAAGAGAAAGCAATGTTTTTAGGAGATTTTTTGTTGTCTGATCTTGAGTTGTTTCAGGTTATTTCCATGTATGCTCAAAATTATTAAAATTATTATCTCTGTCCTTTCCCATCCTCATAAAAATTCATCACATTAAAGTCCTGACTGGTTATATGAATAAAGTCAGGGCCATCAATTTAACATCAAGAGATCAGGGAAAACTTTATATGATAAATTGGATTTTAATGTACTTTAAGAGTTTCATAGGAGTTGGACTAGAAAAAAAGAATAAAACAATGCATTTCTGGGTAAGTGACCCGAAGAATGTACTCTAGTATCATTTGGCTGGAATTCATTTACAAACTGCCAAAAATATTCAATAGAACTAAAATCACTATAAGTCTATGGCACTGCATTATACATGTCTCTTTTTTGAGGTCACTGAATTCTCTATTATTACTTTGACGCAGCTGAGAATGTTTTGATATGCTGACTTTACAAATGGATAAATAACAGATTTCTCAGCATTTGGACTTGAACATCTAGAATAGAAGATTTATCTACTTTAGCGTTCAAAAAGAGGTGTTGGAGAGATGGTTCTGCAGTAAAGAACACTTGTTAGTCTTGTAGAAGACACAAGTTCACTTCCCAGCACCCAGGTCAGGCAGCTCACAACTTCCTGTAACTCCACTTCCAAAGAGCATAATGCCCTTTTCTATCCATGAGAATTGGGCACACACATGTTACACATACATACATGCATAAACTAAAATAAATATACATCTGATTCTTCCCTGAAGTAAGTCACCACACAAGCACACAAAGATGCCTTCTCCCTATACCCAGAACCAAAGTCATCCTTATTGTTGAAGACAAAGGGATATAGGAGTCTGATTCCAAAACCATGTTGAGTCCTTTCCATTTCACTACTGTAATATCATATGATGTTGTACTATCCTTCTTGCCCACAGCTACCAACTTCATCATTAATCTTAGCCTCTAAAATACACAGAACAGGTTGTGTTGCAGAAATGAGGTCTTTGAGCTCACATATAAGCACTAAGGAAAATAGGAATGTTAAGTACATAGACTTGTCTCTTCAAATGCAAAGGACATGCTACCTGTTTTCCACCCAGAAAGCTAGAAATGGATGTTGTTAGTAGCCTGGTGATCTGTGCTATGGGTAGGCACAGGACATGAGGATGAAAAATTCCCAACTCCCATGTGTATATAAGGAATGGGTTGTGTATCCAAGTTTAAAGGTGATAGGGTAAAATGGAGTTCCCATGATTATTCAAGTTTACAAATGTTTGAAACAAACAAACAAAGAAAGAAAGCAACTTGTGGGAGATGAGACATGGGATGGGTCTCTACTGATAAAGCAAATGCTTCTTTCTGTGAGTCCTACAAGATTTAGTTAAGCAAGAAAAGTTTTGTTTAGGTCTGATGTCTCCTTTATTCAGCTTTGGCAAAATTCTTTTTGTCCTCTTTCTGCTTTGGTAAAGAAGTGAAGAACTTTTTTGACAGTTAAAACATAAACATTATGTTTTGAGTCCTAAGCAACATTCAGGCACTTTTAAAAAATGTCCTGCCACCTTGCAGTCATCTAGAATGGTCCTGAATATCTTAACTGCTGCAGTTATTTTTTTTTCTCCTTTTTCTTATTTCTAAAGATGAAACAGGAAAGAATAAAGTCAATTTTCTGGATTTTCTTAGTAAGTTCTTAAAGAAATAATCAAATATTTACTATTTCAACAAAATGTGAATTCTTATTCCTCTTTTTTAAATGGAAGAATGTTATTGTTTGTTTTTTACTCTTTTGGGGGGCCCACCACCCAGCTCACAAATGAAACACACACAGAGGCTTATTCTTACTTATAAATACCTGGTCTTAGCTTGGCTTATTTCTTGCCAGCTTTCCTTGACTTTAAATTAATTATCTACCTTTTGCCTCTGGGCTTTACCATTCTCCTACTTCTGTAAATTACACTCTTACTCCATGGCTGGATGGGTAGCTGGGTGGCTGGCCCCTGAAGTCCTCCTTCTTCTCTGTCTACTTTTTCTCTCCATCCACATTTCTCCTTTCATATAGTCTCCCTGCCTACTAGCCCTGTGTATCCTTTCTCCTGCCCTGCCATTGGCTGTTCAGCCTCTTTATTAAACTACCAGGTATTCTAGACAGGCACAGTCCACAGTTCACAGAGATAAACAAATACAACATAAACAAAAGTAACATACCTTAAAATAATATTCGACAACGTAAGAATCTCTATTGCTCAATTTTTTTAATGTTCAAAATTCAGATATAGTTGCAGGGTCCCCTTCCATTTTCTCCTAAAAAAAAATATTCCCTTGGATCATGTGGTAAAAATCAGCCAGTGCTGTGGGTTAGAAACAGTGTCAAAAGAACATTTTTCTGAATTGCTGCTAATTAGCTAAAGCATCTCAGCATGCTTGTGTGAACAAGGTGATAGAGTATCAGTTCAGGAACTAGGGGTCTTTCATAAAAGATCTCTGAATCCATTATTATTCTAGAATAATAATGATATTAAAGATTAAATTCAAATTCATTAAAAAATAAAAAATAAAATTTCTGGTCACTTAACCCACATCTACTTTATTTCTAGCTAATAGGAATTATAAGATTTTATAGTAGGGCTGGAGAGGTGGCTCAGCGGTTAAGAGCACTGGCTGTTCTTCCAGAGGTCCTGAGTTCAATTCCCAACAACCACATGGTGACTCACAACCATCTGTAATGAGATCTGGTGCCTCTTCGGGCCTGCAGGGATACAGGCAGAAAACTGTATGCATAATAAATAAATAAAATCTTTATAAAAAAGATTTTATAGTAAACATATGTAATGTTACATTTTTTCTTAAATTTTTTGAGACTATAATATAAATGCATCATTTCAACATTTATTTTTCTTCCTTTAAGCACTCTCATGTACCCTCATTCATTTTTTTTCAAATTAATGGCTTTTTTCTTTAATTGTTGTTATATAAATACTGTGTGTGTGTGTGTGTGTGTGTGTACATAAATATGTGTATGTGTTTGTGTACTCCAAATCACATAAGTATATTCTGTTCAGTCCATACAATGTTACTTGGATATATTTTTTTTCAGGTATACCATGTGGTACTGGACAACCAATAGGTAGGGAACAGACAATTGTTTCAATTATGTTCTATTTTAAATAATAGTAACCATGTGTTCACATTTCACAGATTTGTTGCTTACCCTTTCATAACAGAATGGACTTATCTCACAGACACAGTTAGTACTCACATCTGCACATTCAGGATGAAGAATGATCACAGTGATTCTATTTTTATTAAAATTAGTTTTTACTTGGGTATATGTAGCTGTTTTATGTGCCTGTTGTTACATGTTTTTGCATGGGGATGTAATATGTGTGGGTAGTTGTGCATGTATGTGTGTACATGCATTCTGAAACAACAGGCTGATGTCAAGTGTCTTCCTCAGTTCCTCTCCACATAATATAGTAAGGCAAGATCTGTCACCTAAGCTCAGAACTTGCTGACTCATATTACAGCTCCACAGCTCACCCAGTGTCTACCCAGCTCTTACTGGGATTATAGATATGCTTCCATGCTTTCACAGAAATTCCATGATTTGGGAATCAGAAGTCTGATCCACATATATGCACAGCAAGCACTTAAGCTGTGGAGACCCTCCTCAACTCTTGCACATAGTTTTCCGAAACACTCTTTAATAATTGTGACTCAGGAATTCTCAAGTTAGATGCACCAACTTTAAAAGATATTTTGAGATGTTCCTTTGAGATTTATCAAGATATGTAGTAACATTTTACCAAAGAATGTTTATGCAAGTCTACGTATGCTATTAAAATATAACATCTATGGTTGTAAGTACTTATTTACTTCATATAAATTAAAATTTTTCTCTCATTGGTTTTTATCAAAAAAAACTTGGAAAAGGAAAAAAGTCTTATCAAGAGATTGCATCAACTAAATGGCTGAAGATATACATATGTACCTCTGCAGGCACAGATATGATAAAAATATTTCTAGAGAGAATTTCCAAAATCCTGCATTTAAGAAAGTAAACAACATTTTTCAAGATAGGTCAGTGGATAAATGTAATGGCCATCAACCCTGAAAAATTAAGTTTTATCCCTAGTAAAGAACTGGTGGAAGGAGAAAACCAAATCTGGAAAACTGCTCTGACTTCCAAAAGTCTGTCAAATATATTCACATGCCTTTGCACACACAAAAACATACACATACAGGAAACACATTCATACATGCACAGAAATAGGGAGAGAGAAATGAAAATAAACAGAAGATCATTTCATATTTTTATTACAATACTTCAGCATTTACCATTATAATTTGTATAATGACTAAATTATAATATCCATTTTATTACTATGTAATTGTTAGTGAATATATATATATATATATATATATATATATATATATATATATATATATGTTTCTTAGATTATCAAGCCTTATTCACCTTTGAATCTTAGGTCTGAATCTCTTGAGGACTATAGAGCCTTTGTGCTCACATAGTGAATTCCAAGATAGCAAGGATTGGTTCTCACCATCATGTGGTTCCCAGGGTTCAAACTGTAGTCATCAGCAGGCAACAAGTGTTTTTACCTGATGAGCCATTTGGGGGGGCGGGGCAGGGAGCTAAAAGTTACATTTTAACTTAGCCATGAATGTTAAATACAATGGTTTCTTCAATGAAAATACCTCATGATAGGGATCAATTGATGTATGTATGTATGTATGTATGTATGTATGTATGTATGTATCTATCAATCTATCTATCTATCTATCTATCTATCTATCTATCTATCTATCTATCTACCTAATCTATTTGTCTCCCTATCTACCTAAAAAAGTAAATTTGGACATTCAGTGTAATTGGATTAAGTGCATTCTAGTCAGGTCAGTCAGGCACACTAATGCAATGTCTATGAAAATATTTCCAGATTTTTAATTTAGTGAGGGCAGAGATCTTCCCTGAATGGAGTCAGCACCATCCCATTTGTTGGGCCTTTAGAGAAAAAAAAAAAAAAAAAAAAAAAGGAAGGGGTGAATGGTTGGGGGGGGGGTGGGGAGAAAGCTCTGAGAATGCAAACATTCTTGCATGCTGCCTGCCTACCGTGTTGCTAGCTATTCTGCTTTTTTGGCATCATCCACACCTTGATTTTCTGAGACTCTGAGACTGTGGGCCCACACAATCATTCTCTTCCAAGTGGTTTTCTAAGTACCGTGTCACAATAATCAACAACTATAATCATCAACAAAACCTTCATGAAGACAAGTGTTTTTTTCTACTTGAGAAAACTAAAATTGTAAAACTAGCAGTGCTATTGATGATTATTGTGTGCCATGTGACAATGTAAAGTTTGGTGAAAAGTTTGTGTGTGCTCAATAAAAACTTTATGTATGATCCCAGTCAAACATACTGAGAAAAAAAAACCTGATACTTAAATTGCAATGTGACCCCTAAGCCATCTCATCAATGTCCACTTATCTAACAGATCTTGCTTGAAAACTCCTTCAAAGGAAGGAAGAATGTCAGGTAAATTGAATAAAAGAATCGGATGTAGATTAAGAGTAATGTAGATTCTGCGCCTGGCCTGAACTTTTAATTTCACTAAATATTATTTTCCATCTTCATTATCACATTACATTGAAATGTTGGAATGTCAATTTCCTCTACCACTTCACTTAATAAAACCTTTGTCTCCTTTGAGCTCTTAAGAAGATGTTAGCTTTAAATCACAGTGACTTCACCCTTTGCAATTTACATATGTTGAAGAAATAAAAGCCTTTTCAAGAGTCACTATGGGGCCTGAGAGTCTCAAAGGAGTATTAAGACCTTGAATTTTATGTGAGCTGCCTCAAATACAAACCACAATTCCTCCCTATGGAATACTAATGGTTTTTGTGTATGGTTACAGTCTCTTACGATTTTTTTTTTTTAAAGTCTTGAAGCTGTCCATGAATAAAATAGCCTTTGTGCTAGTGGTTGGGAAATGTGACTCTAGCTCAGATGCAAAAAAGGCAGCATTCCATTTGATGTTTTCACACAGTCCAGTTTATCCTGAAATAATTAGTGCATGCTTTGGAAGGCTAAGAATCAGTGCACATTGAATGTGTAGCTCGTGTTCCTATGAAAATTATCCGAAAGGACATTTAAGATATTCAAGATGTAATTAGGGAGTTGGCCTTTGATATCTATCAATAGATTTAATTCAAATTATCTTTTCCTCACAGTTACAGTTTTTACTTAACTTTATGAAAACATGTACTTGGTTTTAAATATCAATAGGATCCATTACCCAAGTTTAAAAATTCAAGGAATATAGATTCCAAATTTGCCCTGAGTCCTGCTCTTATTTAGACAGCTCTAATACAATTCACATGCCTTTATGTGCTCAGGGAAATTTTTAAGCATGTCAGAAAAATGAAGATGTAGTATAAAATTCTCCATGGAGTTTTCTTTGGAATCACTTGTGGATCAAACCCAACCCAGAGGTTAAGAAAAGCAACAATAAATAACACACCAGGGAGCAAAGCAGCTTTAAATCCCTTTCTCAAATCTGGCTGCATGGTGTGTCACTACAGGGCTCTAAAACAAGACAAAACAAATGTAGTTATGCCAGCTTCCCTCCCTAGATAAAGTGAATTGCTGCTTCTGGGGCTTCATTGCTCACTCCAATAGCCATTAGCCTTGCTAAGCTATGGATGTTGGGAAGGTGGTTGTTCAAAACTAAGATGTACCATGAAACTAAAATATACTCAGGATTTCAAACATATATTTACTGCAAATCCAGCTAACATGGGGACAAAGATGCTCTCAGAGCAATCTTGAAATAGCCTCTGCTGAACTCTCTTTTCAATTAGGCTATGTCCTTGAGATCTGTCCTAAGGCTACCAAATCCAATTAAAAAAAATCCTGCTAAGTTAGTTCAATGAGCATTGCTCTATCCTTGATATCCAACTACCTTTAATGTCTGATCAAATTTACCTTCTACCTTCTGTTGTCTGTCTTTGGCAACCCTTTAGCAAGAATCCTGTTGAGTAAGTTTAACAAGAATTTCTCTACCATGGTTATCTCCATTTAATAATTTTCCATCCAGTCTCCTTCAGTCTAATAATTGACCATGAAGTCCAGCCACTTCTGCTATGCTCAGAATTGAGCTCATACCCCCTCCATTGCAATCCCTTGATTACTGTCTGTCATACTATCTTTAAAATATTTTCAGAGTGAATAATTTTAAAATATACAAAATAATAATAAAGTTCATAATTTATAATAGATTTCTTAAATAATATATAATTAAAATTAATTAATTAATTAATTAATTTTGTCATCTCTTTTAATAATTCTCTGAGGCAAATATTAGAAAAAAAGTTGCACATTTAGCCTGAATTAATTTTTTACTAGGTGCCCATGCTCCAGAAATCATACTTAAGAATCAATAACATGTTGCTGAAGGTGTTTATAAGCTGTATCATTTCCTTGGTTGAATTTTTGGGATCACTCATGGAAATCAATATGGTGCTTCCTTAGAAAATTGGGAATCCATCTCCCCCAAGACTGAGCTGTAGCACTCTTGGGCATATACCCAAGGAATGCTCAATCATAGCACAAAGGCATTTGCTCAGCGATGTTCATATCAGCTTTGTTTGTAATAGCCAGAACCTGGAAACAACCTAGATGCCCTTCAACTGAAGAATGGATCAAGAAAATATGGTACATATACACAATGAAGTACTACTCCTCAGAGAAAAACAATGACATCATGAGGTTTGCAGGCAAATGGATGGATCTAGAAAAAGTCATCCTGAGTGAGGTAACCCAGACTCACAAGGATGAACATGGTATGTACTCACTCAAAGTAGGATACTAGATGTAAAACAAAGATGACTAGACTGCTACACAACTCCAAGGAGGCTACCTAGAAAACGGGACCCTAGGAAAGACACAGGGATCACCCAATGACAGAGAAATGGATGAGATCTACATGAACAACCTGGATGACAGTGGCAGTAATGAAGGGCAAGGTTTGAGGGAAAGAAAGCTTAGGGGAGCAGGAGATCCCAGCTGGATCAAGAACAGAAAGGGAGAACAAGGAATAACAGACCATGATAAATGATGACATAACAATAGGAATAGGCAGAGTGTTGAAGAGGTCCCCAGAAATCCACAATGATACATCCTCTGTAGACTGCTGGCAATGGTCGAGAGAAAGACTGATCTGACATAGTCTGGTGATCAGATGGAAAAACACCCTAATGGTCGTGCTGGAACTCTCATCCAATAACTGATTGAAGTAGATGCAGAGATCCTCAGCCAGGCCCCCAGTGGAGTTCCAGGAGTCCAATTATTGAGAAAGAGGAGGGACTGTAAGAGTGTGAATTGTTGAGACCAAGATTGGAAAAGCACAGGGACAAATAGCCAAACAAATGGAAGCACATGAATTATGAACCAAAGGCTGTGGAGCCCCCAGCTGGATCAGGCCCTCTGGGTAAGTGAGACAATTGAATAGCTTGAACTGTTTGGGAGGTACCCAGGCAGTGGGACCTGGACCTGTCCTTAGTGCATGAGCTGGCTGTTTGGAACCTTGGGCTTACACAGGGACCCTTTCCTCAGCCTGGAAGGAGGGGACTGGAGCTTCCTGTATTAAATCCACCAGGTTAAATGAATCCCCAGGGGAGTCTTGGCCCTGGAGGAGATGGGAATGGAGGGGAGGGGTTAGGTGGCAGGTGGAGGTGGGTCCTGGAAGGGGGAGGACAGGGGAACCCATGGCTGATGTGTAAAATTAAAACACAAATATAATAAATTTTAAAAAAAAGAATCAATAACATAGGCTGGGCAGTGGTGGCCCATGCCTTTAATCCCAGCACTCGGGAGGCAGAGGCAGGCGGACCTCTGTGAGTTCAAGGCCAGCCTGGCCTCCAAAGCAAGTTCCCTGAAAGACAACTTTAACTAAACTAGCACAGGATCAAAAGTAAAATGTGCAGACTATACAAACATCGTAAATCTGGGAGGTTTGGCAATACAAGTTTTGGGTATTTAATTTGTCATAGAAACATTACAAGCCTGATTAATACATGGTAAAATGACATACAGAGAGACAGAATTCAATGTGGAAATTCACAAGTATAAAGATGATCCAAGTCTCAAGGCCATGTACAACACTCCCAAACATTTTAGTGTTTATTGTTAGAGATACAGGATATCTACACATAGTTTTCTTGATTTCACTTTCATTTACTTTCCAAGGCTGAGTACAGATAAAAGAAGCACTTTTTGAATATGTTAAGTAGAAATTTCTAAAGCAAGCAATGCATAAATTGTATATCACTCACTGTCTGAATAGCTTCCCAAATGTCATAGTGTCTTTTCATGTCTTGCCCAACACATGAATTAACCTTTTTCCTGCACAACCTCACATTATTTGCTACTGGCCCATTAGTTATTTAGTATCTGTGTTTGTCACCCAATTACCTATTAAGTTATAGAATTATGTTCAAGTAACATTTTATTTATGACCTAAAGTACAAAAGTCGTGATAGAAAGGAGACAAGAGGCCACAGCACACATGGTGAATCAACTTGGGCACTGTGGTGCAATGCTGCAGTACTCATAGAAAAATGAGTATCTAAAGTTTTTATTTTATTTTTTATTTATTCTTTGTGGCTTTCACATCATGCACCTTGATCCCATCTGTCTTCCTGTCCCTTCATATCTGCCCTCTGCCCTTGCAAATACTTTCCAAATAAAATTTTAAAAAATTAAGAGAAAAGAAAATAAAAAAGAGAAAATAAAAGAAAAAGAAAAATCTTGTCCTGGAAGTTGTAGTGTGACACAGTGAATCACACAGTATACCCTTGAGTCCATGTATCTTTTCTTTCAAGTTTTCACTGCAAAGAGTTATTGGTCTGGTTTGAGGCCTCTGGCTGTGCTACACTACTGATACTGGGCCCTGACTGGGACTCCTCTTGGATATTCTGTTGTTGCCCTGTGTTGTGGATATTGTACAGCTTTGAATCTGCAGGATTCAGCCACTTCACATGCTCCAGCAGATTATAGATGGAGTGGATGTTGGTGTGGGCCAACTCACGACCCTGGCCTGAGTGTTTGAAGGTTTGGTCAGGCATGCTAGCTATCCTCCATCCTCACCACCAGGGGGAGCTCAGCATTGTCCCAGCTAGTTTACCCTGTTCACCAAGGAGCAAGGAGAGTGGCCAGTTCCCCTGCTATGGCACCCTTGGACCACTCTCCTGAGTGCTGCAGCTGGTAAGGGGCAGGGGGGTTCTGCTCTCATGACCTCATGGCCAGCCCTTCCACCTGCCACAGGCAGTGAGGGGCAAGGTGTGGGGAGGGCATCTCTCCTTCATGCATGTCACCATATGACAGATTAGCTGTGTGGCCATATCTCCCAGGCTCAGGTTCTCAGGGCAGCTCACCAGCATCACTGTTCCACTGTGCTACCCAAGTGGTGACATTCAGGGCCTCTTCTCCCTAGTGTTGCAGCTGGTGAGGGGCTGAGTAAGCTCTCATGCTCACTGCAAATGAGGGGGTGGGTGGGAGGAGCTTTTCCACTCTCAGGTCCTCAAGGCCAACTCATCTGTGCCCCCCCTACCAGTGAACAGGGTCAGCTCTATTGTGCTTCCCAGGCAAGGAGTAGGACCCAATCTTTAGAACGCTGAAGCCAGTGAGGGGCATGGAGATATTGCAGCCAGTGAGGGGTAAGACCACCTTTGTGCAGCTCTATCCTCTGGGCCTTTGGTGGTAACAGGAGCTATGGGATAGCAACACAGAGTGCTTCAGCAGCAGGGCCAGGATCCAGACGTTGGGTATTTTCAGCAGCCCAGGCCAGGCCATCACCATGGCCCTGGGTAGCAAGCAAGCCTCTCACCTCAGCCTGTTCCTCACTTCCTTCACCTATTCAGATATGCCTCTCTCCATAGGACATGAACCATTCTCTCTTCTCTCCCATACCCCACCATATACTTGCTCACTACAAAAGTGCGCAGCCACCTGGCATTGCAAGGCACCTGATGGCCTATGTTTTCTCTTCCCTGTCCAGGGAAGGCTGCCCAAGGCCTTTAGCTGCCCTGAGTCTCCTTCTCCCACTCAGACTCAATATAATATCCACAGTTTTATGTGACATATATGTGTACATTCACACTTCATGTAGTTGGACCATGTGTGTTATTCTTTAGTAGGAACAGGAACCCATATATTCCTAAATGGATTATCCAGTTCTGGCAGAGGTTCTGGATCTCCCCCTCTCCCATCTCTATGTGCATGATATTTGTACTTTGTACCCACAAATGAACCTTGATTTTAGTTTCATCCCAAGATCAAATCACTTACCTTACTTATCTAGGTAATCTCAGTTTCCTTTCTCTGTCCCTCATTCCCATGGGGTGGGGAATCTTTAACTTGTGAATATGCCTTGCAAAACTAGTTCATTCCCCAAATCCTGTGTTTTCCTGTGTATTAGCATTCCCCTTTATGTTCAAAGTGGTTGGCTTATGTGAGTATTTCCTTAAACTTATATCAAAATCTAGCCTTCCATCCCTCTCCATCATTCCAGAACTTGCCTTACTACCAAAACTTTCCCTGCAGTGACCATGTAGTAGAGGAAATCCTACATCCTTCACAGTAAGACAGTTTTTGTTAGTTAGATGTATGTTATTTCCCAATCCTCCTTCTGATTTTGGTCTGAGTTCTGTTATGTGGTTCATCTTAGCCTATCATTGGGAAGGTAATGAGGAGGCTGAAACTTCCTGGAGCACTTTTTGGAACCATGTGATCCACACTGGCCTTATTTCTATGTCTGGCTGCTGGCACTGGATTTGACAGATCCGTCTTGTCTGTGCTGTACCTGTCCGGGCTGCCTCTGGGCATTCATAACTCCAGTGTGGGTTTCCTCATAAGATCATGCTCTGTTAGGTTATATAATACGATTTCTTTAGGAGTGTGGTATGCCATGTCTTTGATTATGTTTGAAGACAAGTGATTATTTCTTTTTTATGATCTCTTTCCTTTCCTCATCTGCTGATTACAAGATGTGCTGATGAACATAAAATAAAATGATGCCACTGACTTGATGACTTTTAGTGAATAAAGAGAATGGGTGCTCTTTACTAACTGTACAGAGAACAATTAACTTACTAGCATTATCGGTTCAATTAAGATCAACTAAATAAGAGAGATATAATCAAATTTCTTCTTTAGCTGTTGGAATTTTGCAATGGCCAATATAAAGTTGAGTCATGGTATCTTAAAATGTTACAGAGCTTGAAACCTAAGCAACAAATAAATAGACAAACCATACATAATGAATAGACTAATATGTTATTTTTTATCTTTGTGTTCTATTAGAAATTGAAGGTTTTATAGTCAATCATACTATTTCTAAGAATGAAACCACAAACAGGAGAAGTTTGACTGAACCAGAGGCACCAATAACTATCAAATTTGAAATTTAAAAAAAAAACAAAACAATGACCTTATCTATAAGTTTGTCTCTTGCAAAGTTGCATGTTCACCTGGAAGCCCTTAGGAGAATCACAATGATTGAGTGAATATTAGCATGTTATCTCATTTAACAGTCTATATTCCACATAGGAAGAAAACAGGAATTTGCATGTCTTACAGAACCAATGGAGGAGATAAAAGAATTAAGAGACAATATTTGAACAGCACATAAATTTTGGTCTCTTTTTTCCTCAAGGAATAAATACTTTTGGTTGGAGGGTAAGCTCAAATAGAAAGTTCTTGGTGTTTGGAGTGGTTTTACAAATAATGGGATAGGTTTTCCCCTCAGAAAACTTCTAATTTATTTGGCAGAAGATGAATAGGTTAATTTTGCTGAACTGTTGGATCAACAGGAAGACAACTTCCCACAGGCAATCCAACAGTACCCTATCATGAGAAAGTATGAGTTTTATATATGATACTGACTGTTTAGAGATTTTCACAAAAAATAGAGGAAACATGTTTGACACTCTTGTGAAGATCATCATGACATATTTTTTAATTAATTTTTCTTCATTTGGAAATAGTTTCCTGGTTTTAGGATCCAGTGTTCTGACTCATGGCGATTCTTATTAAGTGTTCCCTGTTTTGTATGTTTATCTAATCATCCCACCTTCTCTCCTGTGCTACAGTTTCTTATGGCTTCCTTTTCACAGCTCACTAAATGCCCAAGAGTCTCTGGCAACAAAAAATTTGGGCTTGTCCTAGAAGTGTCCAAGAAATGGAAGGGACTCTAAGAGTGTGGGTTGTATTTGGATTTTCTTTAAGATGATGAAACTGAGATTTGAGATGGGATGGCTTTTCTAATGTCATTAGGCCAGGCTATCCTGGGGGAAGACTAGGGACTGGGCCCAGTCTGTAAGGACCAGCAGAGATGTGCTGTCAATAGGAAACTTTAATTGGCTTTTCTTGGTTCGGTCTCTTTCTGTCCTACTGAACTTAGCTGTGAATGGAGCATTTTCCAGGATCTTCTCCAATAGTTATTCTCATGAGGAGCAAATGCTTTCTTCATTTGGAATAAATAAATCGCTTTTTATTAATACATAAAAAGTGATTGTAAAATTAGGCCAGAAAAGCAGAAAAAGGACTCAATTTTGCTATGTGAGACTCCAGCCACTGCAAATTTTTACCTTCCCAAATCTCATTCTTTACTGTACATATCCTCCATTGAGCCATCAAAACTATTCTAGAATCATTTATTCTTTAGTTTCTAAGACAGAGGGAATCCTTCACCTCTCAGTTAACAGTGAAAGGAGATGTTTTCTATTTCTCTGACCCAGCATCTGTTGAGTTTCTCCCGCAACTCTCTTTGACTTTGTACCTATAAACAGTACATTCTCTGAGCCAGAAGCCATGTCTCATATAAGCTATTGGTTTCTCTGCATCTCATGAATGGAGGAAACTTAGAGTTGTTGAGTTCTCATAATGAGCCGTTTACTCTGCCAAGAATTTTACAGATATCATTTTATTTACTCTTCTTAAAAATCCCTTGTAGCAGGACTTCTTACCCTCATTTCACATAAGAGGAAACAAAAGCACAAGCCTGAAGAAAAGGATCATCTCCAAGAACTAATTTTAATGAATGATAAAAACAGACATTTGAACAAACTGTCTCTCAACAACAATTTTTATAATAAACAAAGATTATTACCATAAAAATAGGGCACTAAAAAGGATTTAATAAACTCAAGATTTCTATATATTTAATTTTTACACTTTTTTGTAAATAGGAATATTCATGGTATATATATATATATATATATTAATACATCTAAGTCTGAATGCTATGGGCTCACAAGCATTGTGCCATCTTTAAAGAAAGATTAATTTCTGTTTGTCTGGGTGGTCAGGATTTTTAAATATAACTTGTAATTGTCATCAGGAGCAATGTCCAAATCTGTATTTTATTTATATTTTATAAGTTGTGCTCAGACAAGGAAGCTAGCCAGCTTTTAACATCATTTCCAGTCACTCTGTGAATTGCCTCAGAAGAGCTTTTGGTACATGATTTAACACTAAGACAGACACTAAATTTGGAAGCTTTTCTTTTTCATGAAGGTGATGATGTTAACAGCATATACTGAAAAAAATTTATCTAATGGAAGTTGAGTAGTAAGTCTTGAGTATTTTCCTTCTAGCAGATATTGGGTCTGATTCTTCATTAACAGGTAAAAAATATGAACTTTTCAGAAAGTAAATGATTTCATCATTTACAGTTGTTTTTAAAACTTCAATATTATGTATCAAAATTCAAGCATGGGGAGATAGGCTTAAGCTTATATATCAGTTTATATTGCAAGTTTTCATGCTTTCTAGGTAATTCTGAAGATTTCTGCAAGTGTGTTTTGTACTTGAAAGTCAGAGTCTAGTGGATAGAGTTGGTTTACTCGTTCTAGGAGAAGAAAACCTGTAGCATAGAACATTCACAGAAATGTTTCATTATGCAAGGCAGGGATTAGTCTAGTGACATGCTGTGGAGTAACGAAGCTTTCGATAGTACATCAGGGAAAACTATCCACACTGAAATAATGAATTCCTAAAACAAGGTACTTAACACCAGCTCAAGTGACCATAGGCAATTTCTTTTCATAGTTATATGATCAGCATGATAATGAGAAATTCTGGATATATGGATAAACACTATCAGTATT
Organism: Onychomys torridus; assembly: GCF_903995425.1. Taxonomy (NCBI): domain Eukaryota; kingdom Metazoa; phylum Chordata; class Mammalia; order Rodentia; family Cricetidae; genus Onychomys; species Onychomys torridus. The sequence goes on from NC_050447.1 coordinate 28,760,836, forward strand.
TAGCAGATTGCTGAGAAAGTAGGGCAAATTGCATATCTCTCCATATTTAATAATTGTAGTGTCTCAGACTGTCTAGTATTTAATAATAGTAATTTGTGTACAGTTCATTATAGCTTCCTTCAAAAGAAATAATGGTCTATGTGCACATAATCAACTAATGGTTAAGGTCAATGATTTTAGATAATGTATTATATTATAATGTTAAGTTATGTTAGAGATTTTATTTGCTATATTCTTTTACTGCTATATCAATAAGTTAGTTATAATGTGATATAATCTGTAAAAAAAAAACAGTAAAAATTTTATTGGATTATCTCATAGCATTCTAAAAATATTTATGAATATGTTTGCATTGTAAGATGCAGCGATCTAAAGATGACAGTGATTTTAATTGGATGATGAGCTCTGTCTAAATCAGGGTCAGGAAAGGTGAAAACTTAAGTGGGAACATCAGCCTGATGATGTATAAGAACACAAGGATAACTGGTCCTGATTAAGAGTCATATTTGAATATTTGTTTTTCTTGACACATTGTTATTCTTTTGAGAATTTAACATACAAGTATGATATTTATTTCATTCCCACCCCACCCATTCTCCTTTCTCTAACTCCTCCAGTAATGCCGCCCCTACATACCCATCCTTTCTCAGGTTCATGTCCTCTTACTCTTTCATTTAGCTGTATATAATAATAAAATTTAAATTCAAACAGAAATGCCTTCATGATGCTGTGTAATTTAAACTAACTTGGATAAAACTTTCTACTAAAAGAGGAAGTTCCTCAGGAAGAAGCTGGGCATGGTAATAAGAGCTTTACTCTGAGTGCTGGGGATATGGAGATAGGAGGACTGTTGAAGCTCACTGAAGGGTTAACCACATCTCAGTAACAAGCCCCATATTTCTGTAAGAAATTTAAAACAAGATGGAGGAGTTTGAGAAATGATACAAAGCTGGTCTCTGACCTCCTCAAACACAGACATAGATGTGCATGCCCACCAACCTCCACACATACAAAGAAAAGTTTTTGTTTGTATTCTCTTCTGATGCATCAATATCAGCATTCAGAGGATAGATGTACCCAACAGTTATGATTCAACACTTATTAATGAGAAAGCAGTAAGTAAAACTAGAAATAGAGTGTTCAGTAATTTTGACTGAGGCAGTGTCCTCTCTGCGCTCACAGCTTGGAGCACATCAAAACAAGCACAGAAAGTTAACATGTGCTGTCGTCCATCTTCCAAGAAGAAATTATATCCAATGTATACTTTCTTAGTCTTTCTCATTTGGGCTCAAAGAAGAAATTCTCTGACAGCCACAGTTACACTTATGGTATACAATGGCTCTGATGTTAAGAATTTTCAATGCAGTTCAAATAAATATTTCTACTCTGACTATAAGGCTGGATTGCATTATTATATTAAATAAAATTTAAAATAGTATATTTCCAGGCATCTTGTTTTAATTATACTCCTTTTCTCCCCTTTCCTCTCATTTCCCTTCCCTTATAGCCTCTTCTAGACATTAAACATCACAGACTCCAACATAAAGCTCCAATCAATGTGCATCACTGAACTCCTCCTAAGTCATGAACAGAAAACATAAGAAGGTCATCTAAGTATTTTTTTACTTTATCAATATTAAATGGACAACTTCTTAATGCCTAAGTTTTTTTTCCTAAGAATGTAAAAATTCTTTTTAAAATTCTCTGAAATCAACAAACATAATTAGAGTGATTGGTGTGATTAAAAAAATAGTGATTCATCTCCATGTCTGATTCTGACTCTTGAACTCTGCTCCTTAACAAGAGCTAAACAGGATCACAGAGATAAGCTCTTCCTTCTGTATCATAATATAATTGGAGCATACATTTCTCTTATCTAAGCAAGCATAAATTGCTTTGTCATTTTAAACAAAAGACAAAATGACAGATTTCTATAGTGGTTTCCTGATAGTGGCTTATTGCAGAAATAATTCCCAGAAATATATATTTAGTACATGCACAGCTAGTACATTATTGCAGTAATATGTGTATGAGAAGATTGTATAGCTTAGTATTATCTGGTGTCCTCAATTAATTGATTAATATAACAGCAGATACCAGGAAGCCCCTGCATGCCATCCAAATTTCTTTTTTCTTATTCCAAAAGATATTGAATTTTTTAAACAGTTGTTTCAAACCAAAATGGAACATGAATCTTAACAGCAGATTATTTCAACCATGAAGTTATTTATAAATTATTGTTATTCATAGCCTATCCATGAGCACTTTAAACAGCTATAATTCAGCTTGTTTGATCTTCAGAATCAGTAATTCTGCTGCTAGGAACTCGTGTCTTGACACTAATATCACACAATTATATATTTATATAAAAACAAGTAGAAAATATATAATTAAATTGAAAGACTTTTTGAATGTATTTCATATTAAATTATGCATTAAAAGTTTAAAAAACGTACATAATGAGGGGTGTCATCTATAGCCACTTTAATGATAGTTTACATTTTATGTATCCATTAAGGGGTTAACAACCATCTTTCTGAGAAACAAATTTTAAATACGTTTTTAAGCCTAGATAGATGGTTTGGCCCTGAATCACAACACTCACTTCACAGGAGAGCAGGGAAGCATAGGACTCTGAGGCCCTCTAATTCAGTGTTTTCTGTTCATTACTATTTTAATGATTATTGCACTAAATGAAATGTAACTAATACAAGATGAATTTAAATGACACAACATTCTCCTTGAAGCAGCAATGGATTGCTGAATTGTGTCTCTTGTTTCTTTTTATATTCTATACTGGAGGTTCTCAACCATCTGAACGCTGTGATTCTTTAACACAGTTCCTCATGTCATGGTGTTCCTGAACCATAAAATTATTTTTGTTGTTCCTTCATACCTGTGATTTTGAAACTGTTAGGAATCATAATGGAAATGTTTTTGGAGAGACAAGTTTGCCAAAAGAGTGGTAACACATGTTGAAGAACACTCTTCTATAGAGACATTAATACAATTTAGCTGAAAGTTAGGTTGCCAAGCGATTCAGAATAGGGCCCCAAACATAGATTATGGCATACCCACTTGTTCAAATTTTAGATGGTCTTATAATAAAAAAAAAAAAAAACAAGAGCCAGATATCAGGGTGGAAGCTGCAATATCAGAGAGGCAGAAGAGCCATCCACTAGATCTTACCTCTACAAAATCCTCAGTCTAAAAAGAGTGAAATCCTATTTCTTCGTTCCTTATACAGCTTTCTCTTCCCAGGCATCACTTCCTGGGATTAAAGGCATCTGCCACCACTACCTGACTATTTCCATCCTGCGTGGCCTTGAACTCACAAGGATCCAGAAGGATCTCTGCCTCCCAAGTGATAGGATTAAGGGTGTGTTCCACCACTCTCTGGCCTCTGTGTCTAATCTGGTGCCTGGCTCTGTCCTCTGAACTCATGTAAGTTTATTAGGGTATACAATATATAACACACCCACTAAAGTTGTGACCTTTAAAATTAAAAATAATGACCACAAAACTAAAATTCTAGTTTTAATTGTCCTTGCTTCATGATAATTCTTCAGTTATAGCTGTGTATGACTCATGACTACTGCTCTGGAAAAGACAGATATCCTATCTTATGCATGAAGCACCAATTAACAAAAAAAGGGAGGGCCATGAATATGATAGAGAGAAAGGAGTGATTTATAGAATAGTTGGAGACAGGAAATAGAATGGGTAAATGATGTAGTTATAAACTCAGAACATAAAAGAAATAACTAAAAAAATATGAGTTTAATGGTATTAAAATGCATTATTTGTTGGCACACAAAAACCACAGGACATGGCATGAATTTTAGAAGTTATTAACAAGGTTTCTGAGAGAGAGAGAGAGGAGAGAGAGAGAGAGAGAGAGAGAGAGAGTTAGTTCAGGAAATGAGTAGAGGAAAGCATCCAGAGCTTACTTGAATTCTGTGCCTTCAAAAGATCTTCTCTAAGAAAAGCCAAAGTAATTGAAATTGATGGTTTGGCCCTGAATGAATATACATACATACACACACACACACACACACACACACACACACACACACACATATAGGTATGTATATGTATGTATATGTATATATATACACATACACATTCACACACACACACACACACACACATTCACACACACACACACACACACACACACACACACACACACATCTCCAATTTGGGTTTTGTGCTGAGAAATCCTGAGATCTCTGTCCAAGTACTGTATTTGATATATGAATCTGTGACTATAACTGAAAGTCTCAGGAGAAGTCACCTATGGCCCCACTTCTCTGCAGTACTGAGTTCCGTACACTGCAGCACTCCCCCACTTCCTCTACAGTTTTTCACTCAACAGCACCATTTGCCTTTGACTGTCAGAGATCCTGACTTGTCTTACCTTCTTTGTTTACAGCATTGGGTTTCACTCTTTGCTTTAACATTATTCATGTTCATTCTCCAATGTCTCTTCTGAGACCCAGGTCCATGAATCATGCAAGACAGGCCTGTGCCAGGCCTTGACCTTTTTCATACAGACTTATATCATGCAAATATGTGTTCTTGATGACTATTACCTTTTCCAGTGTTTGTGATGGTCACAGAAAATGTCTTGAGAGCTAACAAGAATGATTTGCACTCCTGTTTGCTCTGCTTTGTTGAGTCTCCCATCCTGCTTGTTACTTCATAGCAGCATTGAGGAAAAGCTTCCATAATACATTGGAATATATAATAAAGTAATCATATAAAACTGTTGAGAGCCATTTGCTTATATTGCTAAAGCTGAGTGTCATGCATGACTAAAAAATAAGTAAACACCCATTATTCAATTCAGAGCAGGAGGAAAAAACAGAAGCAAGAACATACAAAATAAAGAACTCTCCCCCAAAATAAACTTGAAGAGGTAGAGTATGGAGGGAACAGGTAACTGGTTGAAGGTCTCAATAGTGGATTCTCTTTGGTGATCTTAATTAGTATTATGTATACACCATAGGAAGATAAATTAACCCTAGGGAAACATTTATATATATACATCCAGGAAAATCACAAATGACTATTTGTAAAACTCCTACAAATATAAAAAAAAAATATTCATACCATTTTTTTGTGAACAGTAAATATCTCATTTAACTAAGCATAATTTAGATTCTCCCACACAATATTTTAACAAAATCTCATTAAAACAAAAACAGAATTATCTTTAAATCCATGAAGTAGATTAGGACATAAATGCTTTGTTACATGTTCAGAACATGGGAGTGAAAATATCATGTATGTTCCCATAAATATGATAAATAAAATTTTGGAGTAGAAGCCAGAAAAATTATACAGAACTTAAAGCTCAGCTGTAAGAAAATGGAATGTATTATTTTGATTTCTATATGTCCACAGAACATCCCACAAAAATGAAAATTTAGATTTTTGTTGCTTGTCAGAAAATTTCACATGATCTTTCTTGTCTGTGTATCATGTGGATGAAAGGCAAATAAATGTTTTAAAAATAAAAATACTTATGAAGTTTCCAGCTACAAATTTTGTCTCCCTCATCCCTCCAAATAATCTTAGAGGAATTAACACTAGTGATTCTAAACTTTTCCAAAATATAGGGGACGAAATGTGTCATAAATGCATTTCTGATGCCAACACAACTCTGGAATCTCAACTATACAAAGGCATCATATGAAGATGACAAATTAGTATCTATTATGCCTTCAAATTCTGTCTGGTAACAGTTAAGAAAACATCAGGTGTAAGTGTTCATTTATCATCTAAAAATAAGTTAGTACAATATGCCACGTTAACAGAAAAAAATAAAAAAAATATGTATCAATGGTAAGAGGCAGTCAACATTTCTTCATTATATAAATACTCAGCACCATAGGAAAAGAAAGGAATTTCCCAATATTGTAAGAGGCATTTGCAATAGACTCTCAGCCAACATGCCTACTTCTTCTTAGAGACAAAACCAAGGCTGCAAACACTCTTGCCACTTGTACTCAGATTATAGCAAGAATGAATAGGTAAGAATAAGAAATAAGAAAACATTTTTTATATAAGTATCACTTATATATGATCATTAATATCAAATACATAGTATCAATTAGATAGTAGAAACAAACAATAGCACATTTATTAGAAGACAAGATATAAAATTATTCCTTGTTACAGATGGCTTGTTGTTGCTTATAGAAACAGGAAGTATCTGTTAAAATAAAAAGAACCATTAAATTTCTTTTAAGTTAAACATGATTTTAGGTTATAAACTCAGTGTACAAAAGGAGTCAAATTTCTGTATATTTATAAGAACATTCAAAATGAAACTGAGAAAAAAAAACATTTATCATTTCTTTAAGAATATCTCATGTGAAGCAAGGATGTACCCAACGTTTTGAATACATGACCCTCCTGCCTCACTTTCCTTTTCCCGAGGACTCCGAGTACACATTACTCTGCCAGTGCATTGGAAAATAACCCATAAAGGCCAAAGCAACTGAAGAAAGGAGAACAACTTGAGGTTCAAATTTCTCTAGTTCAAAACCTGCTAAGTCTATGTACACTTAAAATATTTTGTAGGATACTAAGTCCTGTCAATAGCAAATATAACTTTTTAACAAATGGTCACCATATGCACAAGAGTAAAGTTGAAACATTGCCTCAAAATGTTTTTTTAAATCGTCAAAATAGATTAGAGATATAAATATTATAGCTAGGCACATAAAATTTTGTACTCTTGAATTTGGCAAAAATTCCTTGACAGAACACCAAATCATATGGAATACAGAAAAAAAAATGGCCAAAGGCACTTTGTTAAAAATTCAAATTTATGATTCAAAGGATACCACTAAGAAAATGAAAATCAAAATCACAGAATGGGAGAAAATATTTTACTCTAAAATATTTACAAATCGAGTATCTGTTAAGGGACACTTCTCTGTAATACCATAACAACCCTACTGTGAACACAAAGAGGCAATTGGATTGCACACTTCCAGTGAGGCAGTTGAGTAGCATGTAGAGCAGGCTTATGGATGAAACACGGAATCCCAGTCTTGCTATTTTGTAAAGGAAAGGAAAGAAACAGTAACTTATGTAGGCACCGGAGAATATAGTGATATAGAGATTGAACTATGGCAAAAAAAAAAATTAAGGAAACACAAGAATTTTTGCTTTAAAGGATGATTAGATCTTTCTATCATCTATCTATCTATCTATCTATCTATCTATCTATCTATTTTTCTATCATCTATCTATCTACTCAAAATCGAGTTGCAATCCTTGAAGTGAGGCATTATTTTCAAACTTATCTTTTAGAAGTATTTCTCATTCAGCACCATCTTTGTGTTTCTGTCTTTGTTTCATTTTAAACTGAAGAGTTGAGAGGCAGAATTTCAACCACAAGTTCACTATGCCAAATTTGATGTCATTAAAAAGGAGAAACGTCTAAATCAATAACTACACTTTGATTCTATGTATGGGAGACACATGATATAATAATCATTTCTAATATAGTTGATCTGCATTTTCATTTTATGTATTTTAAGCCCCCCAAAATATTGACATTGCTTTTATTTTTAACAGTTAATGGAAAAGGAATAAAGTTTAAATATACACAACTATCTTATACTTTTAATAATATATTTCTCCTTTCTGATAATCTTCTACTCATAATGCACGTTGTGGTTAAATTTGATAGTTTCTCCCTTAAGAGTAATGATGTTTTTCATTTATTCTAATTCAGGACCAAGCCTCACACTTTTGGTGAGTCTCAACATGTCTTAATTCACTTGCTAATATATCTTCCTTGCCTGCAGGATTCCAGATCCTGATAGTTTATTTTTTCAGCACTTTGAATGTCTTCCTCCACTTTCAACTGGCTTACATTCTCTCCTTTGATGGGGAGTCAACTATCAGTCATAATCATCATGTCACGGATTAAAACATGTCAGTTCTCACCCACTGGCTGATTTCAATTTTATCTTCATGGTTTTTGTTTGTTTCATTTTGTTTTAGTATTATACAGATAATGTGGCTAGCTTTCTTCATCTTTGTGTTTATCTTGCATAATATTTGCTGAGGTTTTGAGGCTTCTGTGTTTGTTCTCCAGCTTCACCAGGATCTTAAAACTTTGACTGTTTTCTCCTTATAGATTTCTACTGATTCCTCCCTCTTGTCTCCCATTTGAGATCATTATGTTCACATTTTCTACATAATTTAATGGCATTTATTGGATGTTTAAATGTTTTTCTCAATTTCAATTTGGATTTCTTTTAGCCTACCTTTATACTCACCCATTAATTAGGCAAAATATTTGAGGCAGGGTCCAGTAGCCCCTTCTTTTGATAGTTACACTGTCATCTAAATCTCCTTTAAGCCTTGAGCAAACGTGGGATGTGTGTCTTGCATTCAGCAAGCAGGAATATGATAACGTGTAAGTCTGTAAAAACCATTGTGCCAGAGTCCCCTTTGCTCCATCTCTTTAGCTGTTCTCTTCACCCATTTCTGAAGCAGGCTTTGAAGAAGTGAACTTCCATAATCATGTAGCTGTAAGGGAAAGTGTATGTGAAAAATCTGAATGGACTTGTTGCAATTCTCTTCCTTAGAGGGGAGCCTCTGATATTGGTGATGTGAACCCCTAAGCAGAAGACTTGTCTAAGCTGAAAATACACTCCTTACTAAAGGGATCTTGAAATAATAAATATATATTGTTTGAAGATGCTAACTTTGTAATGTATCACATTGTAATACACAAGTTATTCAGTGCCCCATTCTCTGCTGTGCCCCATTCTCTGCTGTGCCCAATAGGATGCTCAGTCCCTCAAAGGCATTTTCATTTCTGGTGTCTCAAGTGTTTACTTTAAACATTCTCCTTTTGGACTCTTTGAAAAATTTTCCTGTCTGTTCATGTGTGGTACCCAGCATCATCTAGATCATTTAATTTATTTGCCATTTTTATTCTGAAATTCCAATGGGATAATTCTGAAATCTTTCTATTTCCATGTCTATTTTTATTAACACATTTCCATGTATATTTGTTAGATTTATTTTTTTGCCTGACATGATTTGTGTGGAAGTATGCACTTTATTATTATATAAAACAGGATGTATAGAAAAGTAGAGACCAGAATATTTATAATTTACTACATTAAGATATAGCCTTCTTTTCCTTTGTAGTTTCTATTGTTGAAGCTAACTCAATTTAATGTGCTTTTGTCAAGAAAGTGGAGTTTGTGGTAGGTTTAATATGATTCACTTCACTGCTAACTAAATACTTCTGAAGACAAATTCTGTATTTTGCATTGAACAGGGCATTGCCTCCAAGCTCTACCACGACTCTGGATTTCTCTTTATTCTCTATGTCACGTCTACAAGCCTGCTGTGACAAGAAATCTCTGCTTTGCAACCTGGATGACAATATTTTGAAGTGCTCCTTTTTGTTGTCTTCCTTGATTTTCACTTTCTATATCTGTTGTTCTAATACTGACCTCACACTTTGAGGGGACACTGTATTATCCTTGGAAATGAACTAAATTTCTTCAGAATTACTTGAGATTTCCCAACATTGTGACCTAACCTTCAGGTGTCTGTCAGGTACTTTCCTGGTGATGAAAGCTTCTCATGCCTTTCTTTAGGGGTATTTCTCTAAGTTCTATCTCCCTCCATTGCATATTAGATTAGTGAACTAATTGAAGGAACATGGAAAACAGAGATGTTGCATACTGGCTTGCCCCACATCTGATGTTCATAAGAATTCATGTCACCACAAATATGCTCATTAAAAGTTTAATAAAATTGACCCCATTTTCCCCACCACTTCTCTGTAGTAGTGTCTTCTTCCTCCTAACATTCTACCAGAGATAAAAATAGCACATGTGCCTTTTCCAAGGACCGACCATTGCTTTAAACTAGGTATCAGGACTTTTGACATTTTTAAGATTGGTGCCTTTAAAGTTTGATAGAATTGGACCAATGAGAAGACTGTTCTTAAAGTGTACTTTTGACTTTTTACATCTTATTTAAAAACAGTGAATTAATGCATAAATATGAACACACACATACACACATATGAAATGTTTTCATTTGAAGATCAATTCTCACTTTTGAAACTCCCATCTCCATTTTCCACCATGAACCACTAGAATCTGTTACTGGAGTCAGCACAGCATACATCATGTAATTAAATACTTGTCAGTCTATCATTTTTCCACATGACATAGATGGAAATTATTTTTATGTTTTTCAAAAAGGGTCTCATGCATCTTGTGTATCTCAGGCTGGCTAGATATAACCTAAGGATTTCTTTGATCTTACTACATAAGAATGCTTATTTACTGTTCTGTTGTTGTGAACAAGGACTTTTACCAAGGCAACTTTTAGAAGAAAACATTTAGTTGGGAGCTTGATTACAGTTTCAAAGGGTGAGTCCATGGCAAAGAGAAGAATATAGGCAGGTAGGCATGGTGCTAGAGCCATAGCTGAGTTTTCATTGATCTGAAAGTTTCAGACAGAGAGAGCTAGACTAGGCCTGGCCTGGACTTCTGAAACTTCACAGCCCAATTCTAGTACCACATTTGTTCACCCTCTAATGCTTTCTAAACAGCTTATCACCTACAAAACAAACACTCAAATATATGAGCTTATGGGGGCTATTCTCATTCAAACCACCACAGACTGGAGTTCATAGCTCTGGAACCCATGTAAATGTGTTCCACTTGTAGTCCCAGAATCTGAAAGGAGGAAATAGGGAACCAGTGGGGCTTGCTAAACTAGCTGAATCGGTGGGGTTCTGAGTTCAAAGGAAGATGTGCTTGATGACAGCATTAGGCCTACACACACACACATACACACACACACACACACACACACACACACACACACACAAACATACACACACACACACACATACACACACACACACACACACACACACACACACACACACACAAATTCATAGAGAGAGACAGAGACAGACAGAGACAGAGTGAGAGCGAGAGCAAGAGAAGAGGAAGGGAAAGAGAGAGGGAGAGCAACAAGCAAAAATAATTATGACAATTCCAGCTAGATGCCTTGTTTAGTACTATCCATACCCTCCTAGCTCTTTAATGATTGTCATTTAAATTTGGCTCGTGGACAAATGGGATTTCTGTGTATAAAGAGGAAAGAAGGTAGACATAAGGAAAAGAAGAAAAACAAGACTGAGACCTAAGAAATCAAGGTCAAGAACATAGATATTCTTTTATAAACCAGCAGCCTTTAGTGAGAGCTGAGAAACAGCAGGGATTTAGACAAACAGAAGTAGAGAGGAAGCAAAAATTACTTGATCAAAGAATAAAATATAGGACCATGATCAAAGAAAATAATGAAAACAATATTTGATTTTCTTTTCACATATTTAGAAGAGAGATCATTTATTCAAAAAATGAAGTCCAATTTAGAGTCAGACTTGTATTTCATGAATGATAACTTACAGCAAATATTGGCGTGATTGTACACATTGAGAGCAGAGTGGCCAAACATAGCCATATTTTCACTTCTTCAGTAAACCAAGGCTCCAACAGATAGGAAAAAAATGTTGGTTTATTTTCATTTATACTCATAACTAATATAAGTAAATTCAACATTTTAAGATAGAAGATAATTCTAGCGACTGCAATGTAGCCACTATATACACTAGAAGTAGTTTTAATGATTCTAGTGACTACAATGTAGCTACAATATGCTTGTATTAAGTAGTTTTAATTATTCTAGTGACTGTAATGTAGCCTCTATATACTTTGATTAAGTAGTTTTAATGACTTCTAAATTTTAATGAACCCACAAAAATTACCCAGTTAAGACATGTACCGAAAGTTATATTTTCTCCTAAGAATATTTTAGTGACTTGGCAATGGATCTTATTGAGAAGTCTGATTCATGTCATGGCACCTTGGGGAGAATGGTATGATTTTAGGAATCATGAGGTATTTTGATGAAGGACAACTTCTATATCATATAGAGCACTGGCAATTATTCACTTATTTCCATTCTACTCCTAAAATAATTTACATAGATTTAGCATTGATAATGTTTTTGGGAGCTAAAATATTAGTATATAATCCCTTTTAATCCTTTAAAGTTGTCCATTAAATGTCAAAATGATGCATCATTAAAAAATGAGAAAGTTGAGTGGAGAAGTTTCTTTATATAATGGCTTCTGCATATGACTAATTAAGAGGAGATTTTTGTACCTAATGGTAGAATTTCTTCATAACATAATGCCAACAGATAAAGTGAAAATACTATTTGTAAACAAGTTTAACAGCTTTAGTATGCATGCTTGGTTTCCTTGTTTGTGTCCCAGAACTTAATCCTACATTGTCACAGTTCCTTGCTTATCAAGCTCATTTTTTTTTTTTTTTTTTTTTTTTTTATTTTTTTGGAACTTGTATTGCTGGTACTGGATACAGAGCCCTCATATAGTAGATATTCAACAAATATGTTTCAAAACATATGAAAAGTTTCTTCTATTAGAAAATAATTTTAGTATAAAATGTTCATATAGGTCTGTAATAACTCCTTCTCTATACATATATGTAAATGCAAATTCATACTTATTTGTACAAGGAACATATACAAATAGCCATGCATCACTTAATAACAAGAATATATTTTAAGAAATGAGTTGTTGCATAATTTTGTAGCTTCAACAACATCTATGAACAACTTACATAAACCTATGTAGCACAGAAAACTGTACACCTCATCAATTCAAACATATACCCAACAAAAATTATGCAGTAATTTTATATGTAAGTGTGCGTTTAAAATATATTCTGCCCCCAATCCCCTCCTTCAGTGCATCTTTCATCCTACCTTCTGCATTGCTTCCCTTTCTTAATTGCATATCTTATACTTCTTCTCTTTCTTCTTTGAAAATAACTCACTGAGTCCAATTAGTGCCCATATGCATATGAGTGTAGGGTTCCATCCACTGTAGCAAGGGTAACATGCCATGGGCCACCTTGTTGAAGAAAAGTGACTTTTTCTCTCAATGAAACCTTAAACTGCATTGTGTATGGCTCCTCATCTAGTGGTAAGGTTCTGTAGGCTGTTTCTCTCTTTATCATAAATGTTTTTTTGCTTGATCTAGGGAGGCCTGTTTCTCTAACCATAGAAGTTTGACTTGGTGGGTGTAACAGCCCAGTCCAGAAGACAGTATTTCAAAGCACTCTTTCCTGAACTCCAGCATAATGTTCCCTGAACATGAGAGGAGGGGGGTGTGGTATAGATGTCTCACTTTTGACAGATCCCTTATATTCACTCATTGTCTATTGTTTGACCAGATGTGAGTCTATATGGCTCTGTCATAATGAAGCATTTCTGATGAGAGGTAAGAATTTCACTAGACTATTTAGATGAAAGTCTGAGAATATGTCTCTTTAGCAAAACAGTAATAATATTGCCTATAGTTTCCTGAGTCAGAGGTTCATGGCCAAGAGGTATACATTATGTGCTTCCTACTGCAACACAGCACTTAATCCAATTAGAAAACTAATGGATATCTCTATAACCTCCATTCCACTATTGTACCAATGGCCTGTCTTGCCAGACTGGTAATCACTATAGCTTGCAGGGATCATGTCTGAGTAAAAGTACTGATGAGTTTTCTCCCTGAGAATATTGCAAAACTCTTTGAACACTATGAATGTTAGCTACCAATAAGAAACAAACAAATAAAACCCACCAAACAAACAAACAAACAAAGAAAACCTCTAGTCAGTGTTAGTTTGATGCCTCCATTTCTTGTAACCAAAGTATATGGTGTCATCAAATACAAATATCATCAATTCTAATAAGTAACCAAGAGCAATGACAATAACCTGTATGGTTTTTAAGAATCAAAGGGATTCCCATGACCACAAGAATGAGGGGTATTCCACACCTTGATTAATTATTAAATACCCTACAGTTTAGGGGAGGAGCATTATCCTATCATATAAGAATCCCAATTGATTTTTATTCTTTGTTTGTTTGTTTCATTTTTCTGAATTTTTTGAGACAGGGTTTCTCTGTGTAGCACTGGCTATATATAGCCCTAGCTGTCCTAGACCTCTCTATGTAGACCAGGTTGACATTGAACTCAGAGATCCACCTGCCTCTGCCTTCAAAGTGTTAGGATATTGGGATTAAATTTGTGTGGCACTGATACCTGGCCTCCCATTTAACTTAGCTCATAAGATACTTAGCTATCTCTGTACCTCCCCCATCTATACAATACTCCCATTTAAACCTTCCCTTCATTATTCTGTTTCCCCCCATAATATTATCTGAGCTTACGATTTTTCACCATCCCTTAAGATCTTTATTTTACCCTCCCTTGCTCCTTTTATAGTTCCTTAGCATCTACAGGTACTCCATGCAGTCATATAAATCTAAATATCTAAATCTGTTTCACTCATGAGAGAGTATGTGTCCTGTTTGAATTTCTGGGCATGGATTATATCATTTAGAAAATTTCTTTTAGTTTCAGCATTCATTTACCTTAAAGCTTCAGGATTTTCCTTTTCTTTAAAGTTGAATAGCATCATGTTGCATGCATTTATATTTTAATTATCATTATTCATTTGGTAGATATCTGTAGTAACTCCATTTTTTTAGCAATTGTAAATAGAGCTACAATCAACATGGGTAAGCAAATATCTCTGTGGCTGAAGAGAGTCCTTTTGGGTACATTCCCTAGAATGAGGTTGTTGGGTCATATGTTAGATCTGTTTCTTACTTTTAAAGGAAATTCCATACTGATTTCCTTTATTCTGATTTGACTAATGGAAGATTTTATTTATTCAATTATCAGAAAGTTTTGCTAGGTGTAATAGACTAGGTTAGCAGCAGTGTTCATTTGTAGCATGTAGTACGCCTTTGATCCCAGCGCTTGGGGGATCTCATGCCTTTGATCCCTCAATTTAGGAGGCTCATGCATTTAATCCCAGCACTAGGGAGGTGCAGATAGGAATATAAAGGCAGTAGAGACAGGATCTTGGACCCATTCTGTCAGAGGATTCCTGGAGACAGGATCACCTCTATTTAGTCTGAGGATTCATAGAGACAGGATTCTCCCCGTTGAGAATTTGAGAATTTGTAGAGGTAAGACGTTTCTAGAGGCTGCTGATCTTCTTTTCTGATCTTTCATCTTTCACCCTCATATCTGATTCAGGGTTTTCTTATTATTAAGACTAATTAAAATCACACTTCTCTCATGTTTTTATTTGCCATAGTGTGCTGTTTTCATTTCTAACACCATTCAGTTCCACTTTTAAGCACTTCTTTTTATTGAATTATATTTTTATGATTTTTATTTGCTTCCTTATTTCACTTTAATCTTTGATTTTAGATTCTTGAGAATGGTCTTGTCTTTTGATTATTTTTCTTAACATAGTTGTAACCACTGTTTTGAATTCTTTTACTTTAAGTCCTGCTAAGTCATCTATATTTAGAACCATTTCCATGGGAATAGTAATTTTAGAAGGGACATATTTCCTTTTGTTGTCATATGTATTATTTTATCTTTGTTCTAGGACTTGAGCATCTAGAATTAATTGGTTAAATCCTTCTTGCTTGTTTGCCTGATTGCTTTAAAAGGTAATATTCAAATAATTATCTTTTAGTGAGACATTTGCAAAGTTTAGGAGAATACTAAGTTGTGTTAGTGTTAACCTGTCATTTTCATCTGTGTTGGTAGTGATCATAGTCATAGGCTCTCTCTCTCCAATCTTCCTATGAGAGTTAGCTACAGTTTATGATAACAGACATCATCAAGGGGTCAAGAAACTGCCATATAGTCCCAATGTCTAGTGCCATCTGGTTTGATATTCCACATTAAAATAACCTGTCATGTCATTTTGGGCCCAATTGCCAACTATGTAGTTCCTCATGCCTGTTGTGGGTCTCCATGCACCTGGGTGAATCACCCTAGGTCTACTCTTGCCATCTATCTGCTTCCAAAATATCTGCCACATATTTTGTGACTTAAGCACCTAGATGTCTTAGTGTAGATCAGTCCTGTTCCCTCTGGTTTTGAAGCTTCAGCTACCACTATGGGAGTCTTCTGTATCTGTAAGACTTACCTCATATCAGCTCTTGTTTCTTTATGTGTCATGTCGGTATATCCTTTATATTCGTTTGCCTTTATACCTTACTTTTGGTCAACCATCTTTGTTTGTTTGTTTGTAACAGTATGGCATTTCAGTTTTATTTAAAAGGCAAACACATGCCAAGCATAACACCCAGATACAACATTCCTACTAAAGCCTTTTTTTTTTTTTTTGTAAGAGTATCAACTCTATCTTCACTTTAAATAACAGGAAGTAACAATACATATACTGTCAACATGTGAATGAATAAACCAAGTTTGATTTAGCAAAATGATATTCAGTGAAGAAACAAAAACAAAAATTGTTAATGCACTAAAAATATGGGCTACAATTCGTTGAAAAGGTCATGTAAAGAGGCAACACTGCATACATTTATATTACTAGAATTGACAGCACATTTGTAAGGTAAAAGAGGAAGAACATGGGACACATGGGAACAATGTGAGAAAGGAAAAACATATGAAGGGCAGGGATGTTTGTGACTGGTCAATGTCTTTGTTCCCTTAATAGGGAACAATTCTTTGCAGTTATGTAACTAGATGGCTTTATGGTAGCGGGGCAAGTACACGTCCAAAGTATGCCTTAATTTTAGTCATACAGGAAAGCCAGGGAGGATGGTGAATCCATGCCCTCTTCTAGGTTCTACATTGCACAGCATGCCTGCTGTGTTTAGATTGTCAATTTTTTAGAATAACCAGGGCATAGCAGTTCTGCTGTCTTCCCCATTCTCTTCAGCATTATAGTAGTGAACTCTGGGGTTGGGGATAAAAGAGAGAGGACAAAAAGGAAAAGGAGTGTCAATGACATGGTGTGTACCTTTCCAAGATTACAGTAAAGGTAATGATAGACCAGTGTATAGTTCTTTTCAATTCTGCTGTTAGATATCCTGCATGATGATTAATTTTGTAAATTTGACTGGATTTAGAATCACATAAAAGACTCTCTTCTGGGTGCATCTTTGTTGGTGTGTCTAGAGATGCCCAACCAACAAAGGAAACGCACAAAAGAAGCAGATGTCATCAATCAGTGTGCTGGCATCTAGGTCTGAACCAAAAAAGGAAAAGGGAAAACATGAATCAAGTACCAGTGTTCATTTCTCTGTTTTCCATTACACTGGTATTGCCATGCTTGCCCAACTATGAAGAACTATATCCCATCAAATCCTGAAGCAACATAAACTTTTCCTCTTTTAAGTTGTTTTTCCAGCTATTCTATCAAAGCAAAAAATAAAAGCAAGTAATACATTATTAAATGCAAAACTTTATTCAGTTAATTTCTTGGTTTAAAGAGAATAATTGTGACCTTTATTAATCTGTAATTGTCCAAATGATATGCCATGAGTTAATTGATGGAAGATTGGTATTCCCATAATTTAGGTTAAAAAAATGATGAGTTAAAACACCTGAATGAATAAAGAAAAAGAAGCTACTGATAAGATTTGTGCCTTGTCTTCTGATCTCAAAATTTTTATAGTCATCAGTGGGTTAAGTGTCAAATTTCAATTTCACAACTATCTTAATAATAATGCTGGTTTTCAAATTTGTGCTTTTGACCAAACTTGAGGTTAAACTTTGAAAAACTTACTTTCAATAAAACCTAAAATCTCTAACCTTTTTTTTTTTTTTTTTTAACTCTCTGGACATATCTAAGTTTTATGAACCAATACAGTAATCTCTCTATGAAAATCCTTTCTGATGTGTTGTCAGAATTTCTTTCCAGTTATAGTATCAGTTCAAACAGCCTTTCAGAGATAACTATAATTCTGAGGAAGGTCTAAGTCCTTTATGGCTAATCTTCCACGTAGCACCAACATTTACTTTATTTTTAGC
Organism: Onychomys torridus; assembly: GCF_903995425.1. Taxonomy (NCBI): domain Eukaryota; kingdom Metazoa; phylum Chordata; class Mammalia; order Rodentia; family Cricetidae; genus Onychomys; species Onychomys torridus. Next base: position 28,778,810 of record NC_050447.1, read on the forward strand.
ATCCTTTGCTTGAAGTGACTTTTCAAATCTGAAAACCCATAGTGACTTCCAGCTGAATTTCCTGTCTCCCATAGTCACCCTGAGGGAAAATTCTGAATGAATACTGGTAACTTTTTCTTTTCTTTTTTTTTTTTTTTTATTCTCAAAGACTTCTGAAATAGACATACAGAATTTAGAACTTTTGTTCTTCAATATAGTATAAACATTGACATTTTGAAATAATACATCCACCCTTGTAGATTCTCACTTTTAGTAGAGCTGCATAATATTCATACAGTTAATTATTTTGTATACAATTTTTATTTCCTTGCAAAGGCAGTTTAAACTGAGACTGTACATTAGGTGAACAAATCATTCATAAATTGTGCAAATATGCATTCTTTCACCTTTTAATGTACAGCATTCATTTAAAACCCTTGAAATTGGCTTTTACGATATTGGGATGTCAGACTTTAGGATTTTGTGATGTGAGAAATTTCCTTCTACTTCTTGGGTTCTCATGCCAAAATCTCTGTGAGATTTATATCATTTTATTTTCACAGTCTCACCTCAGCTTCAGTTTTTACATCTTTGTACAAAATGTCTGCTAGACTTTATATCTTCTTTCCTACCAAGGCTCATACAGTTTAAAGTGTGTCCTCAAGTTTTGTTCTGTAATTAGGAGAGGTTCTATGCCAGGAACTGCCTCCCATTGTTTTGATCACAGCTGTTATAAATGTGACAATATAACATTCCCGTGGTGATATTTTATTTGTACTGAAATGTGGTGATACTTTATTTGTACATTAATAAATTAAGCTTGCCTGGAGATCAGGGGGAAAAGGACATCTATTTTAAGTAAACAAAGAATTCAAGCAGTACAAGTCCTTAATCTTTAGCAGGCAGGATCTCTGTGTGTTCAAGACCGCACTAGGGAAGAGAGCCAGGCCTGGTGACACATGCCTTTAATCCCAGGACCCACCATAGAGACCTGGAGGTCTCTACAGAAAGCAGACAGTGACAGAGCTGTGTAGAAAGAGGAAGTGAGGTAGCTGGGCCAATGAGAGTGCAGAACAGCAAGGCATATAAACCTGAATAGACAGGAAGTAACTCTCATTTGGAAGCTGCAGAATTGGTGAGGTAAGGTTGACTGGTGGCTTTCCCTCTTTCTCTGATCTAAGGCTTTCATCTCTATATTTGACTCCATATTTTTTATTTAATAAGATGGTATAGAAATTCATCTACACATTCCTTAACCTGTTTTCTGATAGCAAATAGAAAAAGTATTGATTTTATGCTAATTTTGTTACCAGTGCTACTATTGAAGTTTCTGGCTATTGCTATCTGTTTCTGTTTTGTAGTAGCTTTCATTGAATTTCTCAGATAAAAGAAAAACAAGTTCATGTAATTTGCAAATAATAGAAATTTCACTCTCCAATTAAAAAAAAATTCTTTATTTTTCTCTCTTTACTATTTTTATGGGATAACATCATTAAGAATGCAGTTCAATAGCTGTGATTATATTATCCTTTCTCATTTTGATTCTTAGTGTTAATGAGATTGCTTCTAAGCTAGTGTTTACTATTATTAATAATGTGTTTTCAATATCTCTTTTCCTAACATCCATATTTATTACCTTAGGAAAATAATTACTAACAGTTTCTCCTAGGTATTGATTTTGAATTTTAAAAATGTCTTTGAAGTATAGTCCAATAATTCATTTTATAGAGCCCATTCTTTTGATTAATTATGATAATTAGTGTCCTAATGTTGAATTATTCTTGGATTTACTATCTTTTTCTCTCCCCCCCTGTACATACACACACACACACACACACACACACACACACACATATATATATATATACATACATATATGTGTGTGTGTGTGTGTGCATATTACTATTTATTATTAATATTATGTCTGTGTAGTTTCACATATAACATGTAGATGTCTGAGTATGGTTTTTTGTAGTAAATTCTCTAGTTTTAACTTGTTGAGGCAAGGGCTGTGTTGTTATTTCTGTCCAGGGTACCTGGCTTAAGAGTTACTGAGCAATTATCCTGTCTCTATGTCCTTTCTTTGTACATGAGTTCTCGGAATCAAACCAGGATCCTCAAGATCCTGCAACAAGTTCCTTTACCTCTAGGAAACTTCTCTAGTACACATCATTACTTTTACGTATGTCAGTTTATAAATCACCTGAATGCTCACTGTGAGGAGGAGAGAAGAGCTTAGAAAGAAACATATGAACTACGGTCAGGCTCACATTAAAAAAACAAACAAAACAAAAACCAACCAAACAACAACAACAACAAAAAACACCAAGAAGTGAGCTTATACACATAGAGGTAACAGTGGGGGAATCTTTAGAAAATTGGGCATCCAGAGTCTTTCTCAAGAGGTTAGGCCTCTTGAAAATTCGGTCCACCAAGAATGGCAGTGGATTAATATGATCAGTTATGGCATTTTATACCCTTTGTTTCAACTCCATCTTTTATGACAGAAAAGCACATCCATTGGTTTAGTTTGTAAGGTACCCATTTCCAGGGCACAGAGCTTGATGACACAGTAATAGCCATAAAGAAGAAACAAAAGAAATCTACCATCACAGACAATTTCAAGTATGTTTGAGAATGTGTCACCCAGACACCTAGGAGATTAAGGATAACACTGAAGATCACTGACCTCCACTTATTAACAGTAGCATGCCAGCTAAGCATTTTCATTCTCACAACCCTATTCAAGCTGGAGAAGTACCTACTTCTCAGGAGTAGCTCTGTGCAACATTTTTTTGGCCTCCTGAAATTCATTTAGCCCCCTTTGAAGATACCTTAAAATTTGTGAGTCTGAATGTACTCATTATGAGACCATTAGTTCTATTCCTTGTGAGCTGCCTGGTTTTCTTTTTGTTTTTTGTTTGTTTGTTTTGGTTTGTTTTGTTTATTTTTTTCTTTCTTTGTTTGTTTTTATGCTTCTTAGTTGTTCTTTTGCAGAGCTGTCAACTTAAGTTGTGCTGGGATCAAGAATAATTGGCCTCAGTGGTTCGTATTCCTGCAGTTGCATCCGTGCCAATGGATACCCACATGCTCCAGAAGAGAATTTGACATCGCTGCTGCTGCTGCTGCTATTGCTATTGCTGTCATAACAGGGGCAACCACTGCTACTACTGTTTTGGGGATGGCCATTTCATAATTGGTTACCACAGCTAGCACAGTGGAGACCCAGGTAGCAAAAGTAGCTACCACAGTTAATTAATCTTTCATTCTATTGGGCATGACAAATTGAAATCAATAGTCATATACATTTCAATTAACCTTGAAAGTTATACATTTACAAACTCAAGTTCCATTTGCTCTCAGGATACCATCTTACAAGGTCTCTGATTTGCAGTAAGGCTTGTTAAGGAATGGAATGGCTCAGTTGCCTTTAATCTACTGGCTATGGGTGAGTTAAGACTTCTGTTGGTCTTTTCTGTGTCGATCACACAGATTGCAAGCCCAGCGCCACTTAGAGATCTTTGGCAACAGTTAACTCTGCAGCTCTCACACAATTGAGCCTGCATGATAATGAGTATTCAGAGACGGGTAATTCCTGGGGGGCATTCACCAACCTAAGACAGAACACCTGCGTGGCATGGACAGGTGTCTCCATGATGGGAAAGGTGACCTGCTGACGTCCTATGCAACCTAAGTCAGAAGCTCATTTTTTAGTAAAATGGGGGGACCTGTAGTGTCCTGGCTCCCGTTTTGTGTAACTGTTGCATTGCTTGCTGACCTTGACCTTGATATCCTCCCTATGCTAATTCCCTCCTGAATGCTTAATGGAAGTTCCATGTCTGTGTATCCAGCATATTGGGTGTTAACAGCTTAGATGAAAGATTGTAAAACACCAAGAGTAGGGGTGGGGATTTAGCTCAATGGCAGAGTGCTTGCCTAACAAGCACAAGGTCTGGGGTTCGATCCTCAGCTCAAAAAAAAAAAAAAAAAAAAAACACATCAGAAGTGAATTTCTGCCATCTGTGGTTCTCCCCTTGTTCTGTAAGCCTGTATTTAAGACTTCCTCCCTCCTTCAATAAATGGCATTTGGCATTCAAAAAAAGAAGAAGAAGAAGAGCGGGTCAAGAACATGATGGGGAAACCCACAGAGATACCTGACCGGTACTAGTTGGAGCTCACTGACTCTAGACTGACAGCTCAGGAACCTGCATGGGCCTGAACTAGGCCTGCTGAATGTGGGTGACAGCTATGTCGATCTGCTTGTGGGGTCCCTGGCAGTAGGACCAGGTCTTATGCCAGGTGCATGAACTGGCTTTTTGGAGCCCATTCCCTGTTGTGGGATACCTTGCTCAGCCTTGATACAATGGATAGGGGCTAGGCTCTCCTTCAACTTGGTATGCCAGACTTTGTTGACTACCATGGGAGGCCATACTCATTCTGAGGAATGGATGGGGGTAGAGCGGGAGGGAGGTGAGGAGGTGGGAGAGGGGGAACTTGGTTTGGTATGCAAAATGGAAAAAAAATTTAATAAATAATACCAAGATACCTTGTAATATAGGCTTAAATTACAATGTAACTTGGTGGTTTTGTTCACCTGTGACTGAATTTAATCAATGCTTTATTTTGCAGTGCTTTTAAAAAAATCTTCTAATAGTCTCAGCATTTTAATAGAAAACTTAAAAAAAAAAACACCTTGAATGCTTTATTCATGTTAGTTACTTCTGAAATATTTTGTAATAGTTATCTTGGCTTTGTTTATTTATTATTTATTTATAATCATTAATGGAGGAGTTCCCTTTGTTGATATATATATATATATATATATATATATATATATTTATTTTTTTTTTTTTTTCTTTCCTCCAGTATTTAACAATCCCTGTATATGGACCTATTAATCTTCCCTTCACTCACAAATCTACTATTTTTTATTGTTATAAAATTACTAGGTAATAGTACCCACTTCTGTATGTAGTGCAGGGCCCAGATTCGGGGAGTGGTCTGAAATATTCATTAGTTCTATCTAGCTCAGAAGTTTTCAACCTGATGGTCACGACACCTTTGGGGCTCACATACCAGATATCCTACAAATCAGATATTTACATTATGATTCATAACAGTAGCAAAATTACAGAGATGAAGTAGCAACAAAATAATTTTATGGTTGGGGTTACCACAACATGAGGAACTGTCTTAAGGGGTCACAGCATTAGAAAAGTTGAGAACCACTGATCTAGTTAGTTAATATTCATTACAAAGTATTCATTTAACAGAAACCAAGAATGATCACCTTCCTGCTTTTGTTCCTTAGGGCTCTTTCTTTCTGGCTCTTTGATCAGCTGTCTGACACTCTACCTCTGTCTAGCTCCAAAGGATCCATCAACACCTCTGCTGCTGCCTACTCTGTTTTCTCACCCAATATGCTTCCTTTTATGTCACTTTTTTCAGATAGGTTTAGATGGGAATGGAATTAATGTGACAAAGGAAAAAATTCTTTCTTATTATTGAAACATCCATTCTGAAGAGACACATACTCTCTACTTTCCAAGTCACCAATTAGTTGACCTTTTCACAGTATTCACTTATCTCCAAACGTTAAGAACCTATTTGGTAATCCCAGCAGGGGGTTAATGCTAATAAAAATTTTTAGTGACAGTAACCACAGTTGAGACAGTACTTAATATGAATAAACTTTTTATAGAGAGCAGATATAAAGGCAGATAAATACTTAGGCTTTTAATTGCATGAGTTTGTACTTTTACAAGTCCCTCCTGTGTTTGTGAGTTACAGTAATTGGAGGAAGTCAATGCCGCTGTGCTGGTAGAAACAGGAATAAAAGTTTCGGTGTGGACTAAGGGTATCCTTGGCCTTTATTTTTGTTTTCAGGCATCAGCAAGAAACTGGACTTCAGGGACCAGGGTTCAAAAAACTCATCAACTCGGTTGGTTCCAGATGTTCCATAATGCTGGTAATTTCCTCAATGGACTCCCAACAGGGATTAATGAAAAAAAGCAGTTTGGACACAAAAGACTCATACTTCTGTCTAGAGAAAGTCAAAGGATGGCTGGTGCATTTGGTTCAATATTGAATCTTGGCTTGAGGAGGACTTCCAAGGAAAGAGGAATGGGCAATGGCTCCTAAAAAGAACAGAGTCAAGTAGCCCGGGAGCACTGAGAGGAGAGGGGGAAGAGGTGTGGCAATGTGAAAGGGTCAACTATTGCTTAGTCTAGATAGTTCAGATTATTTGCAGGCATTATCCTCACTTACTGAAGGAACCAAATCAGAGAAGCCTAATGCCCTTTGCCCACCAAGCCAACTAAATAAGTTGAAAAAGATTGCCAGGTTATTGGGTTAATAATGTATTTCTAAATCATGCATGGAAAAGGTGGGAATGTCATAGATTCTACAATAAGCCAGTTTTCTCAGACAATGAGAAATGCTTACCTTTCTACTACTTTTCAATTGTTTCTTGTTTCTAAAAGGATTGATTTGGAGAAATTATCTACCTCTTATATGCTGAATAGTTTAATGTCCATTGGACACAAGCTGAAGTCATCTGAAAGGAAAGAACTTTGATTAAGAAAATGCCTACAGTGATGGTGGTGTACCAGAAACCAGAGGCCTAGAACCAGACCAATACTCATTGCAATAAACATTTCCTAGTAAAGCTGACTGGACAAAAGGGATTACTCCCAAGGCCACCAGGAGAAAGGAAAGAATAAAGAGAAGTGGCAAAGACAGAGGTGTGAAGAGGGTGTGTTTTGTTCTTTTATATGTTTATTTGTTTGCTATTTGCTTATTTTTTCTTTTGATTTTTTTTTTTTTAATTTTCTTTTGTGAGGAGCTGCAGGGCTGAGGGGAGGATATGGTGGGACTAGGAGGTAAGCAGAATTAGGGTAGATGATGTGAAATTCCCAAAGAATCAATAAAGAAATACATCATCAGCCTATTTTTTGAGAATCACAATTAGCTTCAGGAGATGAATGTTTGTGAAAACTCTTGGAAAGTTATTTAAAACAAAGTTGTCTATTTTACTGAGCAGAATATCCAAATATGCTTACATTTAAATGTATTCACATATACACTACATTTTCAATATCACTCACTCATATTAATAATAATAATGTACATATTCTTATCTATTTGTGAATACAGGCAGAGAATCTACAATGTCACATACAGGGAACTCACAACATGGTCATATATGCAGAAAAGAATGAACTGAAACACTGGTGTCCATTATCAAGCACTTTGCATGCTAATGGAATCCTCTTTTTGGATACTGGCAAAAGGAACTGTAGGCTTGTGAACTCTTTGACATGCCTGAAGAGGACCAATTAGAGTGAGATTCAAATTGAGATTCTTTTCCTAGCAAAAAGTTTCAATATAAGTGATATCCAATACAGACTGGATAGTGACAACTTAATTATCAAATACTCTGGAGATAATGCAACATTAATGCAACTTGGCACATAATTATCATTTTTCCAATAGAATTACCATGTGGTTACAGATCATTTCTTATTGTGATGAATATCTGAAGTATTTTTCCTATGGAGCAAGGTATAACTTTTTGTTTTATTTCTCTTAGCAGTTCTCAATTCTTTTTTTTTTAATCTCACATATTGTAACATCTGTCCTCGAATGAAATAATGAAATGATGAAAAAAATTATTTGGGATTTTTATGTCTTTCTATACTGTACTCACCTGTATCCCAAATATATTTTTTTTCTTGTTCTGAAGTCTACATTGAAATTGAGGACTTGTTTCTATTTCTTAAGGCTAACTGGATCTTAATATCATTTCCATGTCCATACTTTTAGTCTGTACATCTTCATACTTAAAAATGCTTTGTGGACAACAAATAGTAGGTCTGAATTTTGACCTTTTTTGATATTATCTCTCTTTTAAGTGGTTTGCCTACACCACTGATGCTTCAGTAATCATTGATGTACTTAGACTAATATCTACCAAATTACTTGCTATTTCTATTTGTTGCCTTTATTCCTTACACTTACTTTTATTTTTTTTATGATTTTCTGTATTCTTTGGTTTTAAATTATGCATTTCTTTTATATTACATTTCTCATATTTTAGTATATCACCTACTTTTCTTTATTTTTTACCTTTATTAGTATGTACTATAAACTTTTAATAGTAATTGAAAACTAATTCAAGTCTAATTTTGTTATAATAATTTGAGAACTGTAAAAACAACAAATTATTCCTTATTTTGAAAAAAACTCATGGATTACCTGCCAATCAACTCTTAGTAAAATGTAAGTTGATCTTCATTTTCTCATCCATGTCTCCTTACTTTACTGTGATGACCCAAGCTGCTAAGCAATATTGTTTTATTTCTCTCTATTTTCGTTTACTGTTTTGTTACAAAGGACTATTTCTTCACACCCAGGTATTCCTGATTTTTTTCCACATGTGCAGGCATTTTGTTTATTTATTTGATTTTTGTGTTGTTTTGTTTATTAAATCTCCTCCTTATACTACTTCCTGATGATTGAACATAGGACTTCAGACATTTTTGAAACTATTTTTCTCCATCATTGGGATTCCTGGATCATTGGACTTTGTTGCTTGACACTTGCCTGGTGAAATTCCTAGTCAAATTGCTTACATTAAGCCTTTCTTTCTCACATCCTGACTGTGTGTACACTATTCTACCATCTGAGGTTACATTTTTACCTATTTGTATCTTTTCCTTTCTCTTTTTCAGTTATGCAAGGATTTTGTTGTTGTTGTTTGCTTGTTTGTTTGGGTTTTTTTTAGTTTTCTGCTACAAGGTTTCTCTGTGAAGTTTTGTAGCCTGTCCTGGAACTCATTCTGTAGACCAGGCTGGCCTTGAACTCACAGAAGTCTACCTGCCTCTGCCTCCCAAGGCATGTGACACAACCTGCTCAGTTTTGCAAGGTTTTTGTTATTGGTGTTGTTGTTTATACATTTTCATGGCATCAAAAAAATTTTCTCTACAGCAAAAAAAAAAAAAAAAACCCAAAAAACTAATCACTGCACCCTGAAATTCTACCACATTGCTATTGATTTGTGACATATCATTTTGACTTTTGAAGCTTCCATTATTGTCGCATCCCTCTTTTCATGGTATTTGCCTCATCCTAGATTTTTGTTTGTTCTTTTTTTTTTTTATTTCTAGTTTGGTACATCTCAAGGGTATGTATGTACCTTCTCAAGGGTCTAGAACTTGTTCAATTTCTTTGCCTTAGTTCACTTTAATTACCAACTTGACACTTCCTAGAGTCATTGGAGAGAAATAGTCAATTTAGTAATTACCTAGAACAGATTCTCTTGTGGGTATGAGTATGTGTGTTGGGGGGTATTGATCATTAATTGATACAAGTGGCTCAGCCCACAGTGAATGGTGCCATCCTTGGCCTGTACAGTATCTCTTGGTCCCGTCCTGTTATAACAAGGTTGAATAAGCATGATCCTAAGAAAAACCAGCCAACAGAATTCATCCATATTTTCTAGTTCAAGTTCTTGCTTGAGCTTCTGTTCAGAGATAGACTATGGCTTAGAAAATAAGATTAAATGAATGCTTTTCCTAAATTTATTTTGGTTGGAGTGATTTATTACAGCAACAGAAAGAAAGCTAGAATCCCTGGGAACTTCCCTAGCACCTGATTTCTCCCTATCCCCATGATGTCTCACTCTATCATGTATCTCCTTCATTGTTCTCCCATTCCATTTCTGTTCCAGCTTGACCATCCCTCTCCCCCATACTCTCATCCCCCATCCACTACCCTACATTGCCCACCCCTCATCCCCAGTTCACTCATGGAGATCTCACCTATTTCCCCAGTAATCAGATCAGTGAATACCATAACTGTCTTCCTGGATACTTTCTCCAGTAACTGATGCAAGCAGATATAGAGATCCGTAGCCAAATACCAGGCCAAGCTCCAGGAGTCCAGTCAAAGAGATAGAAGGTAGATTCTTGTCACGACCGCCTTGACCAGCAAGGAAGATGCAACACCAAGCTCTTCTTTCAGCAGTTTACTCAGGAACCTTGAACAATCTTCTGAACCCGGGGAAAGCCAATCCACGACCTAAATAGCCCCTGGGTGGCCAACCCCAGCCTGCCATGTGGGCACTGCGGATAGGTCCAGGTTTACGGAAGCAAGCCAGATCCTAGGACTAAGCCAAATATGGAGTTGTTTACTCCCGAGAGTGCTCACCATTGCAAAGGTGGAGGGCAGAAGCCGGCGCCATCTTATGGGTGCGGCTGTGCTCAGCTCTCTACAGATTCTATGAGCAAGGACATTGAACTCATGATGGGCAAACCTACAGAGACAACCAAACCAAACTAGTGGGAACTCATGAAATTTAGATCAACAGCTGTGGAGCCTGAATACGGCTGGACTAGGCCCTCTGTATAGCGAGACAGTTGCAGAGCTTGATCTGCTTAAGGATCCACCTGACAGTGGGATCAGAAGCCATCCCTGGTGCATGATCAGGCCTTTTGAAGCCCACTGCCTATGGTGGGACACCTTGCACAGCCTTGAGGCATGCAGGGGTGTGTGTGTGGGGCACTTGGTCCTGCCTCTACTAAATATACCTCCCCATAGGAGGCCTTATCTTCTTTTAGGAGGGAATGAGGGATGGGTTGGGACAGGGAGGTTGGAGGGGCAGGAGGATTGAAGAGGAGGATCTTTGATTGGTATGTAGAATGAATAAGAAGAATTTTTAAATAAAAAAATAAATATTTTTTAAAAGAAAATAGATCATATCATGAAATTTGCAGACAAATGGTTGGAACCAGAAAAAAAATCATCCTAACACAGACACAAAAAGACAAATATGGTATGTACTTATTTATAAGTGGATATTAGCTATAAATTAGAAGATAATCATGCTATGATCCACAGACCCAAAGAGGCTCAGTAACAAGCACGACTCAAGGGCAGAGTGAATGAATGCCTGGGAAGGTGGAATACATCAGATTTCACAAGTACACAGGGTCCAGGTCAGGATTGGAAAAAGTGGGATCAGTTGGAGAGAGGATGGAGGGAGAGAGCACTGGGAGAGACAACAGGAATTTTTGTGTGGGGGGTGGCATTTCTGAGGTGACATAGAAACCCACTGCAATGAAAACTTCCAGAAATATACAAGGCTGACCTTAGCTAAAATTCCTGGGTGGAGGATATAGAGCCTGAAAGAGCCATCTTCTGTAGCCAGGCAAGGCTTCACGATGCAGGAATTCAAACAGTAGCTCAAGCACAAAACCTTAGACCTACAAATTTGTCCTGCTTACCAGACGTGCTGGGGTAAATTATCACACAGAAACTGTAGGAGTGGCCAAACAGTGACTGGTCCAGCTTAAGACTCATGCCACCAGGAGAAGGAGCCCATCCCTGAAAACGCATGGAGGGCCAGGAAGCAGAGGCTGGATCATCCAGATGTCTAGGATAGAATCAACCAAAACTGGCCAGAAGAAGAAGAAGAAGAAGAAGAAGAAGAAGAAGGAGAAGGAGAAGGAGAAGAAGAAGGAGAAGAAGAAGAAGAAGTAGAAGTAGTAGTAGTATACTAGTATACTAGTAGGCAGGAGCCCAGCATAATCATCATCAGAGAGGCTTCACCAGATTAAGTTTATGGAAATTTCAACTCTATCAGACTACCCCACTACCAAACTCATTCCCTGTGAATCACATGCATATTTTAAAAACAAGAACTTATAAATGCAAACATCAGACTTTAGATGCAATAGGCACCATATGTGTGCTTAGGATTCATTCTTACTTGTGCATGTGATATGTGTCAGATTTGTGAATTCATAGCAAAATAATTAGAATGATACTCCAACTTTAAATTATATTTTGTTTTCATTCAAATTATGGAGTTATGAGAGATTGTATATTTCTAATGTCAGAATGTGGGCATCTAGATTTATCTAAAGTTGACAACACAAGTTCCTCCTTGTATTTCTTTTTTCTTTTCTTTTGGTTTTTTGAGACAGGGTTTCTCTGTTTAGTTTTGGAGCCTGTCCTGGATCTCTCTCTGTAGACCAGGCTAGCCTTGAACTCACAGAGATCCACCTGGTTTTGCCTCCCAAGTGCTGGGATTAAAGGTGTGTGCCACTGCCACAAGGCTTCACCTTGTATTTCTTTATTTTGATTTTCATTTGTAATGTTATTTTAGGACATGCTAACCATTTGATTGTCTTCTTTCATATATTTTCTCTCCTTTACAGCTTTGTAGCATGTTTCTATTGGTTCTACATGTAATTGACAAGTCACTTTAATAGTCATGGAACATATTTAGTTATATGTATGTATTTTGTATGTCTGCATGCATATTGATGCATATATATCAATATGCACATAGATGTATATATATAGATATATATAGATATATATATATAGATAGATATAGATATATATATAGATATATAGACATAGATATAGATAAAGATATAGAATAGCTGAAAGGAGCTCTTTCTTTTTTAAAGGGATGATATAGCCATCTTATTTTCACACTGTACACAGAATTGCTTTCCGGCTGAGTTCATTAACATTTAAGTAATGTAACACTTTTACTGTGTGATGAAATTGCTTTAATCATCCTTTCCATGATAATGAAAAAGTGCTTCACTCTGTTGTAAAACTCTTGAAGTGTTTTGAACAATTTTGCATCTCTGAACTCTTTGAATAGAACCTTAAGAAGGTTAATTTTTAAGCATGGCTTCCCAATCCATTTTCATGCCTAACCCTGCCAAAAACCTCATAAACCCTCTCTAGACCTAGTTCCTCAATTCATGCTTTTGTTCACACATTCTTATGTTACGTGAATGGCATGCCCTGTAATAACTTACTGATTTGTTCATGGACTTGACTGTATAGCTATCATCTATCTCATGCACACAGACTGAAAACCTGAAAGGTACAATCTTTTCTACTTATTGTATTGAACATTCAGTGGTTTGATTTTCCTAATCTATGTTTAATTTAATAAACAAATAGGGGAATTAATTAACCCTCAAGCACTGTGCAACTAATTTTTAATTCTCAATTTCTGGAGGGTAACTATTTAAACACCTGAAATTATACCACTCTAGTCTAAAGCAATGAAGGCAGTCTCCCTGGTAGAGAAAATTCTATGCAAGGAAAGCTCAAGGTGTTGGCTGAAGGAAGACTGATAGAGGTAAGGCTATTCACTCAGTGATGCTTTATGGATTCTGAGAAGGCCTAGGACAAAGCCAGGGCTACAGGCATGGCTGAGTGGTAGTTCTTGCCTGCCCTTATTTGAGACCCCATGCCAAATCCCTATATGAAAAATAAATTTAAACAAACAATCGAATAAATAATTTGGAAATTGGAAGGAAGAAAGGGAGGGAGGGAGAAAGGAAGGAAGACAGGAAAAGGAATAGAGAAAAGAATACAAGGCAAACTAATGTCTTCTTGCCCTTTGAATTATATATATATACACTCAAATGAGGCATGTCCAAGCCCCTTCCCCCTGCACCAAGGTTTTGTAAACTAGTGGGAACTCATGAACTATGGACCAGTAGCTGTGGAGCCTCCATAGGACTAGAGTAGGCCCTCTGCATAGGTGAGACAGTTATATAGCTTGATCTGTTCAATAGGCCCCCTGGCAGTGGGATCAGGACCCTTCCCTAGGCATGAGAAGGCTTTTTGGATACCACTGCCTATGGTGGGACACTCTTTGAATTTTTAAGGAAGAGTGAAATACCATAGATGTCAAGTTTCCAAGAAATAGTGAGAGTCTCATCAGTCATACTGTGGACCCTACATATCACCTGAGAGTTGTATCTTTAATCTAATTTATAAAAATGCAACCATTTCACTGCATTATTTTTTCCTTAAGATTTACAGCTCACACTGACTTAAAGCTCACATGGAACTTCTGATGTTGCCTCCTATTCCCTGTGCTAATGTCTCAGTTGTGATTGACTGTGCCCAGTTTCTGCAGTGATAGCAATGCGGCACAGGGTTTCCCGCACACTGCCTTGACTGCCTTCACTGCCTTTCAGGGGCCAGTTTTTCTCTGAGACTTAATGTTTCTCATCTGATGAGAAAGTGATTTAAAATTGAAAGTAATCTCAGGAGGAAGTGTTTTAAAGAATATATTGAGAATAAAATAAACCATGGAAGCTAAAATTTAAAAAAAAATTAAATAATGTCTTATATCTTAGCCTCAATATTTGTTTACTAATAAAAGAAAGGCAGATAGAGAAAAATAAAAATAGAGAAAGGAAATAATCTCATGTGTATGGTGAAAAAGGGTAAGTCCATAATACTTACACCTGTAATTTAAAATAACAGTGTATAGGAAAAGAAGCAAGTTTTCCCTTTCATTGCTTTATATATATATATATATATTTGCTTTTCCCTTGCAAACTGAAATTAGTAGTCTTTGATAGAAAGTTCTAAAAACTTGCCATTAAGAAAAAAGTTACACAAATATATGATTCACACATGTGTTTAACATACTTTCAAAATGGCTAATGAATAATTTATTAGCAAGTTTTATTCATCTTAAGACACTGACCTTTCTTTACAAAGATAACTGCAGTAGCCTCCAGCAATAAGAAACACTTGCGGTGTCTTTTTTAAATTTTTTTTTTTATAAATGTGGAAATAGGTCTAGACACTATATTGCTAAAATGAGTTGTCAAGCAAGTTCTTAAATATTTACGAATTGACATTTTGTGTCACTTAAATATTCAGTCTTTTTAAGTATACCCATCCTCCCTGATGTATAACTATTACCAATGTTGGGAAGAAATATGCATTGAAATAAAGAGAAGGTTTTAGCCACATGACTGGAAATTTTAATGTATTGTCTCAAATCAATCAAACAATAAGCATCAGAGTTCAGTTGGAACGTCAGGATTTTTATGATAATTTTTTTCTTTCTACTTTCTCCCATGGCTGGGTTATAGAAGGCTGCAGGTAATGTTTGTGTTGTAAAATTGAGGCCAGTAATTTAATACCCCTCTAAAATTCACTCACAATTACAATAGCATCGAAATGGTACATAAATGAGTTCTTCATAAAGCAGATAAGAAAAATGGCGCAACAGTGAAGCTTTTTAACGATGGGCACTAAAGCAATGCTGCTGATTAGATCCTTGGGTAATTGCCTTCTGTTACTTGGATGGGCTGTATTACAGTCAAACAGACTCATCTATTCATGAAGAGTAGCTGTCTTAGTAGTGAGATGAAAACATTTGAATCTGAAGTTGAAAAGTGCCTCTCTCAGGGTCTCATCAACTCAGACCTCCACTTTTCTGCAAATGAAATCATGCCCCATCCAAAATGTGTCTCTTCTGGCTTCTACTCAGTTCCAGCACATCAGCTGTGTACAAACAGTTATGGTTGCAATACCCAAGTCTGAGAAGATTCTTAAATAATAATTAAAAAAAACTTTCTGAAATGAGAAGAGAAAGTACAGAAACACTGAGACAGAGGTGAGATGGGGACAGAAACAATAGAGAAACTAAGCCATGATGTGTGAGGGTGTTAGGTAAGAGTTAGCTGGCATGAGGTGGTTTAGACAAATATATTGGCTTTTAACTCTAAGCCGTATGTGAAAACTTGATGGATTTAATCAGAGCAATGGTGGCCTGAAATTTGGCCTTAAAAAGTCACCTGAGAGCTAAGCAGACAAGAAGATACAGGGGTAAGAATTGAACTGGGAGCTTCACTCTCAGTGTGCATGCAGGGGAGACTTTTTTCATATATATATGCTTCAACTAGAAATGTGATTGTTATTGGAAATAGCGACTTTTAGAAGAAATTAAGGATGAATGAGTTCATTAAAGAGATGATGAATAGAGTTTCTGTGTAATTTGAGGACATCACAGCAGGGGCTAGGAAAGCAGAGCCAGAGAAAAGGAGGTAGGAAAATACAAACACAGAGGAAGGGAGTTTTCTGCACACCAGAAAGAGAGATTTTTAGCAAACACCAACATTTCTGGCATCTTGATCATGAAAATTGATCCTGGGAAATTGGAACAATATAAATGCTCTGTGTCTTAAATCACTCTATGTTATTCTGGTATGTTAACCCAAGAAGATTGATAATACAAAGACGATTCCTGATTTGTGAGAAAAGTGGCTTAAATTATTGTGATTGATACTGACATGATAAGAAGTTATCAGACCAGTATTAAGACAATGCTTTTCACCTGCTAATAAATCAGGCATAGGACAAAGGAAGGACAAACGGCATCATTAGGTGGATAGTTGTTTCATTGCTTTAATTCAGAGAGAGATGGCTGAGGAGGATTCCAGTTCCGGAAGAGAACGCTCACATGATAATTTACGTATCCAAATGACAATTTAAAGAAATTGAAAAACGTGATGAAAATTTCAGAAAGATATATATTTTGAAATCATTATTTCTCCCCCAAAAGAAATAGTATTCTCTGTGCTTGCTTTCAGAAATAGAAAGCATATTACTTTAGGATGAATTTTAGTATGCAAACATATTCTTATTCTTTCCAATTTCAACACAAACTTATTAAATGATTATCTGTTCCACAACTATGGTAGTCCTTGGGATTGTGTTACTCCCCAAAGAAAGCAGAGGAATTAATTTCTATTAAAAACTTATAGACTAACCTGTTGTGATTGAATATGTGATTGTGAAATCCAGACAAGGAAACAGACCATTAAAATAGAATATGAACTATATCTCAATGTCATTGCATACTGCATATCTTTATAGCCATATGATCTCATTATAGGCATGGTATAACAGAAGAAATATAGTCCCTATCTGTCCAACACTGCCCATATCCTAATCCTCAGAACGTATGAATGTATTAACGAACATTTCATTACAAAAGTAAGTAAAAAAAAGTGGCTAATCAGCTGACTTTAAGGTATGGAACTATGCTAGTTAATCTAAGCATATGTAACCTAAATGTGTGATTCCTTAAAATGGAATTAGAGGGGAAAGAAAGGTTCACAAGATACTTTCCTGTCTGTTACCCATTTTGAAGCTGGAGTTGAAGTATTATAACAAATGCACGAGGCATTTTTAAGCTTGAAAAAATAGTCTGTTTACCCTAGAACCTATACAGAGAACATCCATTGTCTACATTTTATATTAGTTCAATGCAACCATGGTCAGATGCCTTACCTATATAATTGTAATTTTAGTGTCTTAAGCTGCTGAGCTTATGTCAATTTCTTGCAATATTAATATAAAATTTATAGAAGGACCTAATGACAATCTCAGGCTCAAGGATAAATTCCCGTAGTAAGTGACACTCAGGTTGACGACTGAATAATGTATGGGTGCTGTTTGTGAAAAACCTAAACTGAAGGAAGGACAACGCTTCCCAAATATACAGAGCAAAGATAGGAAGTACATACAAGAGCTGGAACCCAGTGAAAGTGAATGTTGTAAAGTAATACTGGCATAAATACTTAACAAATCCATCTACTAAACATGAGAGAGGCTATATTTACAACTTTATTTATCAAGTTCCTCAAAAATGAGAAGTTATTACAAAGGATCCAGCCATGGTTTGGGAAAAAAGACTTGATAGTACAGTGCTTGCTCAGGGAGTGAAAATTTATTAATCAGACTCTGGCTCACAAAGCACCAGTCATGGGGCTGGATGACATAGATGCAACACTGTTACTGTACTACATAATTGTTTTCTAGAGTAGTTAAAGCAGGGGATACTTAATACTAATGAGTAAAGGAGGATTAAAAGTATCAACACTACAATGCCTGTCAACAGTTATGGAATCCCAGCAGTCACACATGGGAAGACTTGGTGAAGTTTATTGGTGGAAGACAAGCAGAGATTGACACTGTGTGGCATGAATTGTGCCTATGAGATGTGGAGGAAAAGAAAAGGACAATGTTCATCAACTAGAAAAGTTTAAAAAAAGTGACTCAGAGAATCCGACAGAATATTTAATTCTGAAATGAAAGAAATGAAGTCAAGAAATAGAAAACATATGCTAACAAGAACAGAAAACAAATTCTGCAGCACAGTGAAATCCCGTTATAGCACAGTGATTTATTTCAGAGTTTCTAAATACCTAATTACATCATATAATTTGAAATGGAAACTAATTAATTGAAAAACAATGTGGTTTAAATGGAGATAAGTTCTCACATTATATAAGATATGAAGTTCTGTCCTATTGTAGAAGTGAGTGAGGCAAGGATCTGATACACTTCCTCCAGTTAAAAAAGAAGAAAAAAAATCTGACTATTAAACAGTCACAAAACTTCCAACATGATATAATATTAAAACATGTGCTAACATCAATGATGAAATCCAGTGGTGTTTTGTTACAGTGATGCTTCTTAAAGAGGGTTGTGCAGTGTCATGTGAGACTCTCAGAGGTGGAGACACGTAACAGGCAAAAGTGATTACAAATCCAGCATTAGGCTCCTTCTCATCCCCAGTGGAAATAAACTATGCTCATAGCCAAGATCTTTCAGAAAACTTAACAGGCTTAATCCATGGAACAGAGTTCCATATTGACACTGGACTTGAAAGTTAGACTTCACATATTTGTAAAGTACCACCTAACATACATGTAACTCAAAAAAGTCTGTAGGTTGAAACTCAGGACTTTACAAATCAAGATGCTTTCTGTAGTGTTTGTTTCATTAGAGAGCAGAACCACTTCTTTTCTGGCATAAACAGTGCTCACCTATGGGTATCAGTGGAATGAGTCTCTTCATGAGCTTACTGAAGTGATGTACACAAATGTGAGAGTCCGGACTTGCTATAAGTTCTGTCTATGGATATAGGTTCCCTTGATGATCATATATTTTTTACTAGTAATCTCAAATAGAAGTTGGTATTTCCTATATGTATAGTAGACATAGGAAAATGAAATAATATGGACTGTAGACTATGATGCTAACTGCAGCAGGGAAGAAAGTAATTAAGTATGAAAATAATAAACTAGGTAACAACTTGATTTTTCCCAAGAACCTGCAATAGTTTATACATTTAACATGATATGTAATAAGAAATACACAGTATAAAGAGATGCAGAATTTCTTGCCTTGTAACAACCAAAACAGTGGAAGAAGTGAATAAAGGGACGGGCATGAAATGATAGCAGGAAGAAGTAGTGAGTCAGTCTTAGAATTTAGTAGTCAATCTGCATTCCAAGAAGCAGATGAATACAAGGACTAGATGAGTGTTCCCAAATAGTATATAAGACTGATTGCTAAGTGATTTTTTTTAGACTTACTAAATGTTTATGCTGATTAATGCCTTTAGAAGTAAATTGTACATCCACTGAGTACTGGTATGGTGAGAAACATTGTCAAATTGTGAAATGTAGACATCAGTCATATTAGTAGTACCTATAACTGGATGCTAGATAACTCAGTTCCAGTCTTGTAAACTAAATCACAACAATGTTCTGATAAAAATTAAGATTTGTTATTATATCTAATAAAACAAGTGATAATTTTTTTCTCTTACCCTCTCCACATTTTCCACATTTTCCCATCTTTCCTTCCTTGTCTTTCTTCTCCGTCTCTCTTCCCTCTTTTGCACTCTGTCCTGTTTAATTGCACATAATATATAGATATTCACAACATCTGCTACAGAGGGTTACTTCAAAAAATAAATTACTAATGCCTAATATATAAGCAGCATGCTATTGCTACTGTAAAATGCTATATATTTCCTTAACATCACTCAAATATAAGTGAATCAAAAAATCAAGTTTGAAATGTTTTGCCTTGAGGCATGAAAGAGTTCAGTATTGCCAACGAGATAAGTAACAAAAACATTGGTATAACCTTGGGGAAGATAATATTTTAGCAGGGTGAGCTTCAATAGGATTAGCCCCTGTGTAAGTCACAGTGCTCTTTGAAAAAAAAAAGAAAATTGCTTGAAGAATGATTTTAGTGTAGCAATGTGAACTTACCAAACTACAAAAAAATTTCAGGACTAGTTTGTTTCATTTCTGGAAACCACTGCTTTGTCTGTGCCCATGTAGAATATCAGTGTTCCAAATCAATCCTTCTTGGTCAGCTGGAAGAATTGATGATCTCATTCCATCTCATTCCACGCAGAGTAACAGGTTAAGCTGAGGAGCTGAGTAAGTGTCTTTTGTTTCTAGGAGAAAAGAACAGATGTATTCTAACTTATGTTCATGGGAAAAAACATTTCTTCTATATAAGTTAAAATAAACATAAATAATTAATCCACAGTCTCTACTGAACTTGTCAGAAAAAAGTAGCTTTGGAATTGCATAATCCTAGCTATTAATTCTATATTAGAAAAAGTACAGAGAATTAAATAACGATATTGTACTAATACATCAGATTAAACTTTTGCCTATCTACTGTGAATGATAGGCTATAGTAAATTCTTAATGTTTTCTTTGACTGATGAATCTATTTCTTCTACTGTATTTTCAACACCAGAGATCCTCTCTTCCATCTCTTGCATTCTGTTGGATATAGTTGAATCTGAAGTTCCTGTTGGTCTACTCAGCTTTTCTATTTCCAGCATTCCTTCTGCTTGTGTCTTCTTCATTTTTTCTATTTCCCTTTTCAGGTCTTGGACTATTTCCCTCATCTGTTGCATTGCTTTTTGATGATTTTCTTTCAGGGCCTTATTGTTTTCTTCTGCTTTAATTGTCCTTTCCTCTAGTTTTTATTGCGTTCTTCCCATTTTTTTGTTTGTCTATTCCTCCACTTTGGTCCAGAAAGAGCTGACAGATTTAAGGAGACTCTCTCTGGTCCAGATGGAAGCTCTGGGCCAGATGGGAACTCTGGTTCAGATGGGAATGCTGCCTGAATGAGAGATGGGGCTGGTCTCTGAGTCTCAGGAAGTCGTTGGGAATCTCAGTATCTTGTCCAGATGGGAGCTCTGGTTCAGATGGGAGTTCCAGGGTAGCATGGGATCTTTGGTCCAGATGGGAGTTCTGGGGCAAGATGGAAGCTGAGGGCTGGTTCCGGAAGTTGCTGGGGTGTCAGGCCCATGGGTGTGAGGGCAGGGCATGGAGATTGTAAGGTCCACCCGGGTTCTTGGAGAAGGGGAACCTTCCCGCAGGACCCGCGAAATGGCCAGAAACTGGAGCCAAGTTGGGCAGATCTTCCCCAGAATGGCTGGTGCCCAGGGCTGGGACCTTATACTTAGTATTTTATACACTGATAGTATTCTCTGTCTCTGTCTCTGTCTCTCTATGTATGTGTGTGTGTGTGTGTGTGTGTGTGTGTGTGTGTGTATGTGTGTGTGTGTATACATGTATGCATGTGTATGTTCTCCTCAAAACCTTAAAAGTAAGTTCTGTTAAAATTTTTATAAACAATGAAACAGAATCAGAATATGTCCTCTGTTCTTACATTCTTATCTCATTCTTTATCTATTTCTTTCAATGTTTATTCTGATTTTTTCTGAATTCAGTATATAGTTGTCAGATTGCTGTTCCATTCTAATAGGAAGCTCTGAAGACAAGAGTAGACAGTTTGTGATAATTTAAATGTTCTGCACCATCTAGTGCATGTCAAAGTCAACCTTCCTCTCATTTTGTCACAATACAATCTATGACAATTATTATTGTATGCTTTGGATTTTTCAATAACACCTGGGAACAGAATGGGTATTCAAAATCAATTTTACATACATTATGCATTAGGTGACTACTGTGGGATGCTCTGTATATTAAATGTGTTGCTTTGATTGGTTAATAAATAAAACACTGATTGGCCAGTAGCCAGGCAGAAAGTATAAGAGGGACAAGGAGAGAAGAGAATCCTGGGAACTGGAAGGCTGAGTCAGGAGAAGCTGCCAGCTGCCACAATGAGAAGCAGATGTTAAGATCCCCATAAGCCATGAGCCACGTGGCAACTTATAGATTAATAGAAATGGGTTGATTTAAGATATAAGAACAGTTAGCAAGAAGCGTGCCATGGCCATGCAGTTTATAAGCAATGTAAGTCTCTGTTTACTCAGTTGGGTCTGAGCAGCTGTGGGACTGGCAGGTTAGAGAGATTTGTCCTGACCATGGGCCAGGCAGGACTGGAGAAATCTCCAGCTACAGATGACTTTAGCCTTTTCATGGATTCATCCCCAAATGAACCTTAAATACCAAGTAAGGATTGTGAAAGAACAGGCAAAGATGTAGACAGAGATGTCACTTCCAGAGCTGATGTTTTAGTGTTTGGAAAAATAAGTAAATAGTGCAAATTTGTATTATGACAATCAATCTTTCTGGAGAGAAATAACTGATAAGGCCATAATGTATAAAGTAATGTGAGCCCAAATCTATCTATAGGACTAACATGAAAACTGTGAAGTAATAATGAAAGTTTATCAATGCACAAATGCAGTAAAGGATATTTTTTAAGTTAGAGGATTTTATACATAATTAAAATGTATTTTCATCTTTTCTACTGGCCTTTCCTCTAGACAACTCCTCCCATATCCCCCAATTATTCCCACTAAATTATTACCTTTGTCATAAGTGTAGGTATATTTAAATAAGCATATAATAATGGCTTTCCCAAACACTCTTAATGTTGTTTATTCTTCCTTACTCCTCTCCTGTCTGGAGGGTCAGTCTTCCTCCTTGCCAGTCAAGCACCCAATTCATTTTTCACTTCATAGCATCAACTTCTTGCTATCCTCCTCTCTAGAGATCCTTCTTTGTTCCTTCTTCTCACTGGGCTCTTTCCTACTTTTCTGAATTCTACAGTTTTCCTGGATATATACTCAAACTTAAGGATTCAGATCTATCCACAAGTAAGAGATAGCACGTGGCATCTTTTTTCTAGGTATTGGTTACTGCACTCAGTATAATATTTTTAAAGTCCTGTTAATTTACCTGTGAATTTCATGTTTTCTTACAGCCTAATAGAATTCATATATATATATATATATATATATATATATATATATATATATCATATTACCATCCATTCTTCATTTAAGGGGTGTCTATTTTGCTCCAAGTATTGAAATTTGTAAATAAAGAAGAAATGAACATGGTTGAGAAAGTATTTCTATAATAAGATGTCAAGTCCTTTAAGTACATGCCAATGAAAGGTGTTAGTGGGTCAAATTTCTGATCTATTTGTATCTCTTTGGGAATATCCTACACAGATTTCCATAGTGACTTCAATGTTTACATCTACACTCATGGTAGATGTTTACCTTTTCCCCACATCCTTGACAATATTGTTATTGATTCTTTTATTTTTCTTTTTAAATATATTTTAAAATAAATTTTGAAAGTTTCATACATGAGAAGTATAGCTACATAATTTCACCCTTTTTTTCTCATCCTTTCAACTTTTCCCACTCCTCAAATTTATGACATCTTCATATGCATGTGTTACACATAATATAAACATTTAATGTCCACACACACACACACACACACACACACACACACACACACATATAAAATGCTGAGTCCATTTGTTGTTGCATCTTTAATTTGTATTTTTTTCTAATTACGAAGAATGTTGATAAATGTTTTCTAAAATTACATTTAGCTATTTTTATTTCTTATTTTGAGAAGTCTTTGTTCAAATATAGCTCATTTTTATTGTGTGTTTATTCTTAATTCTTCATTTTTAAAATAGGTCCTTTTTTATATTCCAGATATTAATCATCTAGTGGATATATAGTTGGAAAAGTTTATGTTCTATTCTGAGTAAACATAGAAAGGGGATTAGTAAGTTTTCTGACTCCCAGATAATTGCAATTTTCAAAGAAGTGGAAGAAATTTGTACTAGATAAAGGACACTGCCTCCCTGATGATCTGTGGGAGATATTCTCCTTTAGTGTAAATGTGAGCTGCAGCTTTCTTCTCAACAAGGGAAGACCAGAAATGTAAAGAAATATCTTCTCAGTGCTAATGGCAGCCATAATATCCTATCACTTTCCTTGGCAGACTTTCAACTTTAAGAAAAATAGGTTTAATTTTTTCTTTATGTATATGTTTGTGTTTCTGTGTGGACACCTGTGCTGTGGACAGCAAAGGCATCTGATCCCCTAAAATTTTAGTTACAGGTAAAAAAAACAAAAACAAACTGGAGTCCTCTAGATGAGTCGCAGGCACTCTTAACCATTGGGTCATCCCTCCTGTCATGCTGTTTTTTAATTTCATGAAGTAAGGGGTTATTTTGGGAAGACCTAGCTTATATACATATTGAGGGCTTGCATTCAATCAGAAGATGTGAGAATAACCACCAGCATCCAAGTAGGGATTGAGGTGTTTACTACATCAGATACACAGAGTGCTACCGTGCACAGACTTGTGATCCTGAAAGCAGATTTACCCTCACTCAAACTTTCAGATGACATCATTATAGCTAAGCTGCTGGTGTGGGCTATTGGGCTGTTGGTACACCTGAAGCACAAAAACTTTGAAACAGCAAGTGGCTGTAGTATAGTGTCATAGGTTTGCAGTGATATTGCTATTTTATTTTTGGTAAAACTTGATTGAGGTGTGTCTGAAATGACCTGACACTGAAATGGGCAGAATGTTTTACAGATGGAGAAATCAGCCATGGACTTTATTTTAGAAGAATTTTTTTATTCTATGATGAATAATTTAACTTTCATTCTCAATGTGGTGGTCAGGCATTGAATTCATTTGATCTTGTGTAAAATTAAAAAAAAAACTGTGTTAATTTGTTTAAGGATAAGATAACATACCTGATTAAGACTACTTTTGTTTTGAGACAATGTCTTTCTAAATAGCCATGGCTGTCCTGGAACTTACTATGCACACCAAGCTGGATTTGAACTCACAGATATTGTCCTGCTGCTTCCTCCCAAGTCCTGGGGTAAAAGATGTGCACCAACACACCCAGTTTGGTTAAAAGCTATACAATCAGTAATTCCTGGAAGATGCAACATCTTTCTGAATTCCAACAGTCATTTGTAACTTTGAAAATAAGTATGGAACTGATCTTTGAAATTTTCCCAGGATGTATATAAATGAGACAAATTGAAAAGGAGGGAGATTGTGATAAGGGAAACATCCAGTAGTTATAGATATGGGGATGAATGGGCCTTGCATTAAAAAAAAAAGAGTAGCTTTGATTACAACAGTAAGTCCATAACAAGAAATAAAGAAGATGTTGATGGGGAAGTAATTGAATTTGAGCATCATATCAGGAAGGAGCACCATTGGACCTGGAGAGTGTGAAACAGGCTGAGAAATTCATGTTATGAATAATGAGCCTTCTTGCAAGCTTCCTTATGGAAGCTTTTACAACTCCAGGAGAAAGATCAAGGTAAGTATTTTTGTCATTCACACACAGACAAAAGACTGAATGTATTAAAGGAATAAATGATTTGTGAAAACAGATTATGTTTATCACATGATAGAATACCTATGTGGAGTGAGCTACACTAGGAGACTGGCGTTGCTTTAAACATGTGAGTAATAAATATACAGCATTCCTTAATTTTCAGCCAATTCAGTGAGATAAGGAATCAAATCATAGGTAATTTTGAATGCAAACATACTTTACTTACTTTGATGACAACAAAAATGTAATTACCTATATAAGCAAACAAAGCAAAATTTCAAATCTGAGATGTAATATTAACCAATGTTTGCGGGATGCTTGATGGGAGCCAAAAACCTCTTTATGGGTTTATATTTTGTTTAGACAGAAAGCCTTTTGAGGCTTTCAAACCTTTTATAGGTATCTGAGAAACACCGTTTTAAAATATGGCATTCTTATGAGAATACATCATCAGGAATCAGATTTCCAAGAGACTATCCTTTTAGGAAACCTGGACTAGGTCCCAGAAGGCCAGTGCTAAGAAGCCTTGGCTTGTGAATATGGAGTCATATTCCTGACTGGTAGCAGTATGTGCTGCACAATCAGTGTAGAAGACAACAGCCAATGTAATAATGATTTCAGTTTGTACTTTGTGGAGTTTGGGCTTTAGAATACAAGCAGAGATAATCTTTAACATGCTTAATGAAAGTTCATTGAGTACTATCAAAAGAACAAAATATAGGGTGTTTGTGAAAGCCTAGATTCTTTCTATCTCTAATAATTTGCTAAAATCTTTAACTCCTTGTAGTAAAATCTGGTTTAGTTCAGAGGTATAAACAAAATTGCATGCCAACATAGAGCCTAAGTATATTATTTAATTTTTGCTGAATTTTCATGCTATGTAATATTCACAAAACTCTTATCATCTAAATAGTGAGTTTTTTTTAACCTAAGATATTAACTTAGTGTCTTCCATATTGTATTGAAATTTAAACCTATTTTAAAAATACGGATTAAGAATCCCATCTACATCTTATTACTGATCAATGTCTGTTTCTTGTATTTTAGCATTCATAACATAAATTTCATACCTGGTTGTATGTATGATATACAAGTGTTAAATTGACTTTTATACTTTGTTCTTTTCACTTACAACATATTTTGTATATGTTATTGACATAATTTCTTATTTTTTACTGATATATAAGCACAACTTTGTATATGCACTATTTGTCATACAATAGTTTCTTGTAAAATGAAATCATTATCTTTCTCATCTCATTTGTTTAGTTCACCATAATTTATCTCATAAAATATATTTGATTAGCATATTGATTATAATGGATCTGTTTAGTTCCTAAAAGATACTCATTTCTATGGGCACATTTGATGATTTCATAAAGAGGAATGAATTTTAAGACTATTGTTATGTTTATTAATATATATCAAAGTAACTACTTAACGTCACATGCCTTTGTGGGGAAACTGATGTTTTAATCTGTGTGCAACTTGCATAGAGTTCAAATCCATGTAAACTTGTCTTCTTCTTCAATGTTTATTTCTTTGTGGAGAAAATGTTAAAAGTCTCTCGTTTTGAATTTTTGGAATATACACTATTGTGTCATTATCAATGGATATGAAATAATGTCAAGATTTATTTCTCAGACCTAACTGTAATTTACTACTTGTTGACATCCTTTCTTCCTTGTCACTACTTTCTCCAGCACCCAAAAACTATCACTCTTTTAATATAATAATCTCCACCTCCTTGTATGTTGTCACAGGTTAAATAATTGCATTATTTTTATGGCTACATAGTATTTCATTGTCGTGTGTGTGTGTGTGTGTGTGTGTGTGTGTGTGTGTGTGTGTAATATCATTTCTGTACCTATAGACACTTACTGTATTCATCAGTAAGAAATTGCTCTCTTTTCCTTTGTGTATATATCAATATATACCAACTAATAAGATTTCTGGAATGCATGGAAATTTATTTTTTTATTTTTTGTAGTGGCCCCACATCGTTTTATATAACTCTTCCTCCTAGGCTGTACTTATATTAATTTACATTCTGAAAGAATGTGTTCAATGGTTGCGTTTTTTCCCACTTGCTCACCAGTGTTTTTGTTTTTGTTTTTTTTTTTAAATCAAGAACTATCCCGCCTTACATCCTACTACTCTTCCATGTTGTCAACTCATCCAAACTTGGCATCCTACATATTTGAGAAAATATTATCACTAGTGTTTAGGTAGAAAAATCTTGTGTTTAATTATCATTGTATTAATATTACTAACTCTAAATATAAAATCATAACAACTATAGGATAAAAGATAAAGAATGTTCTTTATAAGTTGTAGTTTATGTTTTTGTACTATGACAATCAAATGAAATATACAAAGAAACATATTTGGGCAAACTTTGTAACCGGTAGCTAAATTCATCATAGTTTTTAAAACTCAAAGCACTGTAGAATGTACACATATGGCTGGAGTGTGTGCATGGATTTCAGGCATTTGTTTTCAGAGGCATATGTATAAAAGCAGACAAAATACTGCTGCACTCCAACCGTGCTCCTAACCACACAGGATAGTTTCAAGTGGAAACAAGGGGAAAACTCATATTCTTTTTCATTGGTGGGAACCAATATTTTCAATGGTAAAATCAACTCAAAATTGAGTGTGGGGCTGTAGAGATGACTCTGCCTTTAAGAAAACTGGCTGCAAACACAGAGGACACAGGTTCTGTTTATGACCTCCACATGTCAGTCAGTTCATAAACATCTGTAGCTCCAACATGATGCAATACCCAGCTTTGACCTCTATTGGCACGAGGGACTCAGAGAGAGCACATGTAAATATATAATCAGACAAATACTACTACACATAAAATACAATAAATAAATCGTTGAACCTGACTTTATCTGACAACTCTTCAAATGTTAACGATAAAATAAGACCCAGGAAATCTACATCTTACATTAAACTCCGAAAAGTGATTATATATGGCCACACAAAATCAGATGTATGAATGTTTATGGTAATATTTATAATAGCCCATAGTGAAAGCAACCCAATTACTCATAATTGAAAAATGAATAAATAAATACTACCTAGAATAATGTTAGTTGGGTCTAAGCTGGGGTGAAATACCGATTTATTTTAAAACAGAGATGAATCAAAAAAAAACATTATACAAAATAAAAGGCAGAACAGAGAACATCACAGATTGTATGATTCCAGTTTAAAATATCTAGAACATAAGATTAGTAATCATTAAGTAAAGAGGTGAGCAGTAAGTGCAAACAGACATGGTGTTCCTTTGTCCTATGAAACTTAGAAGCTCAATGCAGTCACCTTCATTGCATACTTTAATTATATTAAAATTCACTGAGCTGCAAATTTTAAAACAGTATGTTTGCTAGACTTAAATTACATCTTAATGACATTAAGAAAATAACCCAAACATCTGCCTAGCCCAAAAATATATATGCTAGCTAATTCTTCCAACTGGATTCTTCTAACTCCTGGAAAAGGATGGGTGATTCAGTACCTCCATTGTTAGGTGACTCAAAGAGAAGATTTAAAATAAATAAATAAAATTACAAGGGTCAAACATGTCTTAAGATTCTATGCTACAATCCAATAATCCTAAGATTCTCTCCTCTCTTGTCATATTTACAATTATTTACTTATTTATTTGCATTTGTATGTATATGTATGTGTGAATAATCATGTCTTTTATTGTGGGCATTTGCATGTCGTGACACACATCAGGAAACTGGAGGACAATTTTGGGTGTTACTTCTCACCTTGTACTTTATTTGGGTTAGGGGGTTGTCTTGTTCACATCCTGTGTATGTCCTGGCTAGATGGCCTGTGCACTTCTACATACTGTCCCGCTTCTGTCTCCCATCTCCCAGGAAGATTTCAGGGGTTATAGATGCACACAACTGTGTCCACCTTTACAGGAATTCTGGGGATCTGAACTTGAGTCCTCAATCTTACATGTCAGTAATGACACACACTTTATCCACTGTCAGTAAAGAAACACAGTTCTGAATTCACAGAAGGTAACAGATAACTTATTCTGGAGCCAGATATAACATGGCCTAAGAACACAGATTTACACTACCTTGAATTTTGTGGGACAAAGTAATAGCAATTTATTGAAAGTTTTATAGGAACTGAGCAAGGAAAGTCATATATCAAGATGCTTTTCAAACACATTGGTAGAATGTCAGGCTGGTATTTTACAGCACATCAGAAAAATTTCTGCTATAGGCTTCAAATATTGTCTGATGGAATTGTTAGCTTTTACATTGGTGGAAGCTAGAAGTCTGTTCAATAATTCTAACGGATTTACTGCCCAGTCTCAATGGTGCTAGATTACATACAGAGGAGGTCAATAAAAGACTATTAGGAAAGCTAATGATGGCCCAACATAATTTGTCTGTGGACTTGCAAAATTCCTTTGTCTCTATATCATTGAAGTTCTAACCAAACAGTAAGCCAATCAGCTAATTAATTAGCCATGATAGTCACCACTGCTTCTTTCCAGGAAGAAAAGGCTCAGTGGTACATACTATTCAACCTCCTCCCTGGTCTCTAAATTTTCTTTTTGATTTAGACTATAATATGTGTCCACGAAAAACAGGAAAAGTCAGTTTATTCCTGATCAATTACTTGGAGGCACAAGAGAATTATGTAGGGAATGTGTTTTATTTATTTATTTTTTCTTTCTGAGATAGATTCTTGATCTGCAGTTCAGGTTAGCTTATAAATTACAACATAGCATAGACAGGCCTCAAAATTTTAGTGATCTCCTATATCAGCCTCTCTAGTATTGTACTAGAGACATAAGGTAACAAGTCTATGAATAAGTTTACCTTTGACTCTCTTTGAACATATGAATGCAATCCTTGTAATTAACCCTCCATTCTCTCCCCATTCCTTTATTGTGACCTAGCCAACAGAAAATAATCCTGTTGCATCTCCATTCTAGGTATCAAATTTTGTGGCACTTCTATTATTGTATTTGCATTCCCATAGTAGACTTTTTCTTTGTTCTACTGATTTGTTTTCCCTATTTCTAACCACTGTTGTGTGGTGATATTTTATCTGTGTACCCCAATAAAGCTTATCTCCATCTACTCCGTGCTCCATTGGCTATATAATCTTTGAGGGCAATCCCTTCACTTTGATTTATGGAATCATTGCATCCAATAGAGCCTGTAAAAATACTTAGAACCTGGTAAATAGCCCCTTATGATTTAAAGTATTTAGTGTTTGTTTTCAAAGTCTATTTTTGAGTATATGCATTGTGACCTGTGTCCAAGTTGTATGTGGAACTGTGTGCCAAAAGATCAGGGTAGTTTATTTTAACTGCTCAAATAAGTTTCAAATATCCAAGCATAGCTATTCTCTCACTTTTGACCTTCCCCCATGAATTATTAATCTTCAATAATTAATTTTTATTAGTACACATGTCAAGTCAACTCTGAGAAATGTCAAGTATCTCAGATAAATAGTCATCATCATAATGCTCTGACTATGTCAGAAAAGAAAGTAAGTGAGCTTGGTGAAGTCCTAAAGAAGGACGCACAAATGAACAATCACTTTATCAAAATTCCACTAGAAGGGCAGACTAAATAATCACCTCCAGTCATTTCTCTCTATACAGAAACATTATCTTTTCCTGGTATCTATTTAATTAAATAGTCCTTACACAAAATCAATAATTAGTCACTCTGAAGACAGTTGAGGGATTTTAAATTTGGTACAAGTCATAAACAGTCTGCTTTACCAAGTCAAACCAAAACACTGAATAAGTTATGAAGTAAATTTCAGACCTGCTAATCAAGTTCTATTGAATTGAAAGTTTTGTAATTTTTATTATCATTCATATCTAGTTTAGAGTATTTCAAATCTACTTGTTCATAAAGAATATGGAAGATAAACTATTTGTAGCATGAAAAAATTACATTTTAAAAGCTTGTAACTTGGTGCTTTCCTTGTTGAAAGGTTTGTATAGATAACAGTAACAAGTATTAATGTGCACATTGATTTGTTTTCCTTCAGAGACATAAACAATAGTCCATTTACTTCAGCTAAGATGTCAGGGACAGATAAAAGAAACAGTCCCATCTCTGACCATATTGATGAACTAAAGACTTCGTTGGGTTTATTCAGAAGAACCTGAATGAAGGGCTACTTACAGAATCATAGGTGACTCAAAAGTAGCTACATCATAAAAAAGTCCTATTCCATCATGAGTTACAAATTCAGAAAATCTTTGTTACTTCAGGTAACCTTCCACTTCTTTTGTATACTAGCATCCCATTCCCTAAGATCACATACAACTTAAGAGTAGGAATCAGCAGTGATTGGAAACCCAGGTGAAGGTCCTATGCCATTTTTGCTTCCTCCTTGGCAGTATAGTAATTCCATCCTCATTATCACAGATTTTCTCATTTTTTTTTTCAGGATATCTATCAAACCAAACATTATGTTAGTCCTCACAGGAAATACTACTGTATCATGTGTTCATAGTCATGTCATGTATGAAGTAGATTGCTTTACCCAATATCTCTTCTACACTATGCCTTATGTTACTAAAATTTCATGTAAATTTCAATATTAGACACCAGAGTTATCCATTTTTAAAGAAATACATTTTGAAAGGAAGGGGATACACAGCAGCATATAATTACTAATAAAGAGAGAACAAATTCAAATTATATGATTTTGATTAAAAAGCAAAACATTTACTTCTAATAAATCAATCTAAATGAATAAGATAAGATGAAAAAACTGCCAGATGAATTATTGTTCAAATTTGTATCACTTTAGATATAATAGAAGCATTAGTTAATTTTAATTATGCTTTTAAATGATGTTACAAACATTTCAACCACCGTATCTTTAAAACTTTCTCCTAGATTTTCACTGATCATCAATATTGTCAATCCACAGTTTTTTGGCTTGAACTGTTTGGGGGGGCACCCAAGCAAGGGGATCAGTATCTGTCCCTGGTCAGGCTTCTGGGAATCCTGTGCCTGTGGTGTGATGCCTTGCACAGTGTTGGTGTAGTGAGAAGGGGCTTGGATCTGCTGGGCTCTGCTGACTTCCCATGGGAGACTTCTATTTGGGAGATGTGTGTTGGCTTGAGAAAGAGGGCTGTGGGTGGGAGAAGAGAGAAGGGGGGAATATGTGGATTGTATGTGGAGTGAGTAGAAAATTTCTTAATAAATAAAAAATAATTGTCAATACATAGATGATTGCTTCATTGTGTTAGTACTCATTGTATTACCTCAATTTTTGGATAATTTTGTGGCACATTCCAGACATACCACTTTATTCTTAAATATTTCAGTATCATCGCTAAAACATAAGGGTTTATATATTTTTAAACATTTACTATATCATTACTGTACATTACATGATAAATTGTTAACATTATGAAGTATCTGGTCCGTGTCCAAAGAACCAGTTACTTCATTAATATTAAAAAAGGCACTTAGAAACTACTTTTTGTAAAAGGCATTGACTCCCAACTTAGGCCTATGAGTCATCTTGAATTCCTGAACCTCACAAGTAGATCAGATGAGGGTAAACATCCATGAGAGAGGGGGCTATTAACTGGAACATAAGTCTCCATCTAATGAGAAACAGGTTGATCATTCAGGTATTTACAATAAGAACTTCTCCAGACTCTTTACAGAAGCACACCTGAGAATGTGAACAATTAGATCATACCCTGAGTAGGCCTGCTATGGTGTTCTAATTACTCTATATTATATAAAAATAGTGGTTTTCCAGACTGCCTTGCAAAGGCAGATGCCATTTTACAAGACCTTT
The DNA here is from genome assembly GCF_903995425.1 of Onychomys torridus. Classification (NCBI taxonomy): domain Eukaryota; kingdom Metazoa; phylum Chordata; class Mammalia; order Rodentia; family Cricetidae; genus Onychomys; species Onychomys torridus. The sequence goes on from NC_050447.1 coordinate 28,811,894, forward strand.
CGACTCAGTTTTGAAGATGGAGAATGATTCTGCAATTTGGTGGACATTTGAATGGCAGTATTTATCCAAAGCCACCTGTGAGTCCAGAATGGCAGAACTTACTCCTAAAAATAAGAATGGTGACATGCCTATCATACCACAAGGGCACATACTTAACTATGTTCATAGGAGCATTATTTATAATAGCTAGAACCTGGAAGCAACCTACATGCCCTTAAACTGAAGAATGGATAAATAAAATGTGATACTTATATAAAATGGAGTACTACTCATTGGAAAAAAAAAATGACATCATGAGGTTTGCAGGCAAATGGACGGATCAAAAAAAAAAAAAATCATCCTGAGTGAGGTAACACAGACTCAGAAAGACAAACTTGGTATATTGCTATGGGATGTTCTGTATGTCAAAATGTGTTGCTCTGATTAGTTAATAAAACACTGATTGGCAAGTAGCCAGGCAGGAAGTAAAGGAGGGACAAACAGAGAAGAGAATTCTAGAAAGTGGAAAGCTGAGGCAGAGAGACACTGCCAGCTGCCTTCATGACAAGGGAGATGTAAGTTATCCATAAGCCATGAGCCACATGGCAAAGTATAGATTATAGAAATGGGTTAATTTAAGATAGAAGAACTAGATAATAAGAAGCCTGCTTCATCCATACAGTTTGTAAGCAATATAAGCCTCTGTATGTTTACTTGGTTGGGTCTGAGCGGCTGTGGGACTGGTGGGTGAGAGAGCTTTGTCCAGACCATGGGCCAGTCAGGGAAACTCTAGCTACAGTAGTACTCAATCATAGGTGGATACTAGATGTAAAACAAAGAGTGACTAGACTGCTACTCACAACTCCAGGGAGGCTACCTAGAAAACAGGACCCTAAGAAAGACACAGGGATTGCCCAATGACAGAAAAATGGATGAGATCTACATGAGAAAACTGGACATGAGGGGGAGTTAATGAAGGGCAAGGGCTGAGGAAAAGAGAGCTTATGAGAGTGGGAGATCCCAGCTGGATTGAGAACTGTGAGGGAGAAGAAGGAAAAAAAGACCATGATAAATGAAGACCACATGAGAATAGGAAGAAGCATAGTGCTAGAGAGGTCCCCAGAAATCCACAAAAATACCTCCACAATAGACTACTGGCAATGGTTGAGAGAAAGCCTGAATTGACCTACTCTGGTGATCAGATGGCCAAACATCCTAATATTAGTATTAGAACACTCATCAAATGACTAATGGAAGCAGATGCAGAGATCGATGGCCAGGCCCCAGGTAGAGCTCCAGGAGTCCAATCTGTGAGAAAAAGGAGGGATTGTATGAGCGAGAATTGTTGAGACCATGATTGGAAAAAGCACAGGGACAAATAGCCAAACTAGTGAAATACACAAACTATGAACCAGTAGCTGAGGAGCCACCAACTGGATCAGACCTTCTGGATAAGTCAGACAGTTGATTATCTTGAACTATTTGGGAGGCTCCCAGGCAGTGGGACCGGGACCTGTCCTTAGTGCATGAGCTGGCTATTTGGAACCTGTGGCCTATGCAGGGACACTTTGCTCAGCCTGGGTGAAGGGAGGAGGGATCTGCCTGAACTGAATCTACCAGACTGAGCTGAATCCCCAGGGGAGTTCTTGCCCTGGAGGATATGGGAATGGGGCTCTGAGTGGGAGGAGGGAAGACAGGAGAATCTGTGGCTGATAAATTTATCAAAGTAAATTAGACTATAGAAACATGTGGGTGCATTAAAATATATTAGAAAAATCAAAACAAAACAAAGCTAAGCCAGAGGTCATATCAGGCACACTAGTCAGGAAAGTACACAACTCTTTATGAGAGATCCCATCACTGGATGCTCCAACACTGTGAAGGCAATGCTTCCACAGACCTGTCATCTGTCCATCCAATGAGTATGTTTATGAGAATGATAGGGAGAACATTACCAACTGTCACTGTCACTTCAGCAGTCTCAGCCATGGACCTGGTTTATTCAAAAGCCATATGCAAAGGATGCCTGTTTGCTTGATAGACCTGATATCTAGGAATCATCCCATTTGTTCACTGGGACCCATTGTTTCATCTTACTCCCAACAGCTTCAAAGAGCTGCCCTTCACTTCTGTAGCTCAGCATTATCCTTGCATCTGGACTATGTGGCAGCAGAAGCAGCAGTGGTGTCTCTAGTACTCCAGCCTACTCTGCCAACAGAAATAGCTTTGGGACCTTTCTTGGTTTCCTGCTTTCTGCTCCTCACCAGAGGCCTCTGAAATACCTTAAAATCTTATACAAACTCTTTAAACTTTGTAACACACACACACACACACACAACACAGTTATTTGTCATGCCATGTCTAGTGTATGATTCTGAAACTTAACATTAGGAATTAAAACTGGAATAAGTAACCTGTGTTTACCTTGATCAGGACTATCAGGAGAAGTGTAAACAACTTACCAAAATACTACCATTGAAATCATGAAATCACCATACCTGTATATTTGTTGTGATTCAATAATTTCTGGTTCTGTGGAAAGACAGAAATACATTATTTATGTTTCTGACCTTGGACCATCTTGAGAGACTGCTAATCATACATACCTGTTTCTCCTTTTGTGGCAATTCTTCCTCCATTTAAACCTAAACCTTATGTTAGTACCTAAAAGATGGACTTTGGTATTGTAGGGTTCTGGGAGTTTCCTTGGGTGAGGGGGCGAGTAGGTGCAGAGTCAACAATACAGATCCTGAGAGTCAGGTTGAAAACTGCTTAAGGGGCCTCCTGGCAGTAGGATCAGGATCCATCCCTGGTGCACAAGCTGGCTTTTTGGAGCCCACTACCTATGGTGGGATACCTCATAAGCCTTGAGGCAGGAGGAGGAGCTTGGATCTGCCTCTACTGAATGTACCAAGCACTGCTAACTCATCATGGGAGGACTTAACATTTTTGTATGAGGGAATGGAGTGTGGATGGTGGTTTGGAGGGGCAAGAGGAGGGAAAAAGGGGATCTGTGATTGGTATGTAAAATGAATAAAAATATTTCTTAACTAAAAGAAAAGAAAGAATACAACAAGCCTAGCTCATTCAGGAAGAGGAAAGCCTTAAATACCCTCCACCTTACCCTGGGGGAAGGTCTGATGAATGCATTTGCTGCTGTGACATGGCTGCCTCTCACTGGTAGAGGTCATCTCAAATCATGGCTTGGCTACTGTTGCTAAGACCCTTAGACAGACCCAGGTTGGCTCTCAGGAAGTATCTTATGTGCATGCTCTCATTATTGGTTTGGGCTAGCTGTCGTTCAGGCCTGTTAGGACTGAGTCATTCCACACTTAGGATCATTAGACTCTTATTTGTTCCTTTTTCAAATATGGTCCTATTGATTAAACCTGCTTTTCACCATTATTTTTCCCTTTAATTGACATATTGGGGATGGATGGCAGAGCCAAGTATATTAAGGCTGCTAGAGAGCTGGATTTTACTCTAAAAATTCCAGTTAGAGTATTGTATCTCTTACAGTGTAACATCATGTACCAGAGCCTATGAAGGGAGACATATTTTATGATTGAGTGATGAGTCTGAAACCTTATTGCTCTTGGGTCATCTCTGTGTTTGTTATTCTCCCTGTCTCTCCCAGCTCTGTCTTTTGTGAATTATTTGCAGCAGAACCAGGCCATTCATTGCCTCTGCAGCAACTCACCATCAGATTTGAGTCATTGCTCCCACATGGCATCATTTAACATGAACCTTAGTCTCTGGGTTTTCTACACATCAATAGTTACAGAACTCAACATTAAGACTACTAACATTTTTATTGCTAATTTGGATAATTATTTTTGTGGGTGATTTTCTGAACATTTGAGGATGCTTGGCAATATCCATAATTTCTACCCTATTGATGCTCCATTTATTATTTTATGTCAAAAAATGCATTCTCTAGAATTTGCTAAATAACCCCTGGATACAAAATCCCACTTAACTAAAACCCACCAATCTAAACAGGGTATTTGTTCCTTTGTTATGTTTGTAATTATATACTTCCTATATTTTAGAGTAATTCAAAGTAGATATGTCATTTTCCCAGTTCTCTCTTTCAATGATGGTAGAATCATGAATGAACATAGTCTATACCTAAAAATTATTATCGGTTACAAAACACTGTTGAACTAGTTCTGTAAATCCTTCAGAGTATTTTTTTAGAGCTTCGTACTTCCACTATGAAGGATTGGTTATATGGTTTGAACACATGAACTTTGTCCCATAAAAATAGGGTCAGTATTTCTTTGTCGAGAGGTAGGATCCTTCAAAATTTCCCCCTTGTATGTTAACATGTCAATTGCTATTACCATTGTTCCTGTCTTATTTAAGCATCCATTTCTAAGAAAGGCTATTTCACAACAGACTTCATGGTACCCTGGATCTTGAAATTTTTCCACAGTGATACCTGGGCCATAGACTCAGGAGCTACGACACGACACAGATGTGTCCATTGGAGCTGGGCTTCCTATGATCACTTGATCTCTACATTGTGTCCAGTTGTTTTCTGGGATAATCTCCCTTGCCTGTAAATATACACTTCTTTGATCATGGGTAGTAGCTACACATATCTATAGATTTAAGAATAAGTTTAAAACTGTAGAAAGGAATTATATTGATATAGCAAAATGGTAGAGGTATTTTTTTCCCTAAAGTCCATAAGCTCACTAGCCCAAGGAGGCTGGCTAGATTTCCAGTGCCAAACATGATTTTTTTTCCCTTTTCAGTGGGTCTTAAGACCAAATATACATTTGTTAGTTATCAATGACATATGAGTGCCATTTATTGCACCTCAATTAAAACTAAGAAAGAAAGAAAGAGAGGAAGGAAGGGAGGGAGGAAGGAAGAAAGGAAGAAAGAAAGAAAGAAAGAAAAAGAAAGAAAGGGTCATTGTCATTTTTAACCTGTTGGTTTACAAAAGAGTAATTTTTGAAATGCTCTGAATTTAAACAGAACATGCTGATGATCCCACTTTCATTTTCATAATAATGAATGATTCATTTGAGAAAATTATATTACATCCATGATAGTTACTGTCTCCTAATAATGATCGGAACTATATTATCTTTGACCAATGCAATATCTTTAGTCTGACTCCCAATGCCTTTAATTTACATGTGACCATGGCACTAATTGAGTACTTCCTTAGCATTTTCTGTAGTGGAACAATCCAGATTCATTTAGCCTTTTTTTTTTTTTTTTTTTTTTTTGAGACAGGGTTTCTCTGTGTAACTTTGTGCCTTTCCTGGATCTCACTCTGTAGACCAGGCTGGCCTCGAACTCACAAAGATCCACCTGTCTCTGCTTCCCAAGTGCTGGGATTAAAGGTGTGTGCCACCACCGCCTGGCTCATTCAGCCTCTTAAAGCTCCTCTCTAGGTTTAAATGTATACGTTGCTCTCAGAAATTGTTGTTCCAATTTTGAGGAACTATTACTGCAGCTAGATATGTTGGTTCTTATAATTCCAGCTCTGTGGAGGCTCAGGCAATAGGATCTCAAGTCTCAAGCAAGACTAGACTACATTTAAGTGATAATAATAAGCAAATTAAACTTACAGGAATACAACTACTTAACTTGTGATGATTATATTTATTTCCTTGAAATATTACAAAAAATTATACTGCACAGTTGAAATATTGAGAGAAAAAATCCGTTTTCCCTATCTTATTTAACTGGTTTTCATGGATAATAGGGACATTGACATTACAACAGGTATAATTTATTTTAGTACCCTTAGCAGCAATAGGGAAGGTAAGTTGTAAATTATTAGTGTGTCAAAAAATTATTGATATGAAAATTGAGTGATTATTTTATTTTACATGTATGAATGTTTTGTTCATTCTATATCCATGTATTATATCTAGCCTAGAACCAGAGTTATGTATAACCATGAACTTCCATGTGGGTGCTGGTGATCAAACTCAGGTACTCTGAAAGAACAAGTGCTCTTAGCCACCAAGACGTCTATCTAGCCCAAGCAATGTTTTCTAGCTGAATGGTGTGAGTGGCATTAACATCTGTGCAATCTGAGGCATCAAATATAAACCTTTCCATTAACTTTCTCTTTTCTTCCCTAACACCAGTGTTGGAGGCAGAGAGAGCCACCATTTTAAACAGGATATAAATTTTCTTTATTGAGGAAACCAAACATACATTGAGCAAATTAGCAATAAATTTAAGATAAAAAATAAAGCTATCTGTCCACATTAAAAAAGAATAAGAGTCAACAAAAATCACACTAATTTGCACTACCTGTAGAACAAATTAGCAAATGTTGTGACCATCTGTGAAAGACACCAGGGCTACATAAGACATGGAATTATTTAATGTGTTAAATCCATTTAAAATGTTTGTATCCTGTTAGTTCTAACATAATTACTATGTTAATTTCTGTGTGTTTTGCATATTAAACAGAGAACACTCTGGGAAGCTAATGGCCGCTATGTCAGCTTTTTATTAAATCACAAAATAAACATGCACAATCCTGCTTCCGAAGATAATTAGTTTAGCATTTCTGCCAGAGTTTAAATATTGGGTATGCTTTGAAGATTTGACTTCCATTTGGAGTGGCAATGGGCATGCGCTGGCTGTTCTGTGGCTCTTCAGAGTCTTCAAAAGCCGAGCACTTGAAATTGGAGAGAATTTAAAATTTGGGTGTTTTTTTTTTAACCTATAAGTTTGAGCATTTGAGCATATGAAGCAACTCAAGAGACATTAATAGCATATCTTTCTGTAGAAATATACTATGTATAAGGAAATGGGGCAGGAAACACAAAATCTACTTTCTTGGTGTACAGCATTCAGCCTACATTTGAAATAAGACATGCAAAATATGTCGATGTCAGTGCTCTCCAAAAGAAGCTCCAGAAAAGCACAGAAGTCTTCAGTCACTCTGGCTGGAGAGAGAATATGCATATCTAGTGAAGAAACAAGAGAATACGGTACTTGAAAACAATAAAGTAAAACCAAATGGAGGCAAGCTAAGGCTGTGGACAGCAGTGGGCTCTCTCCATAGAGCCTCCTCTCTTTCCTCCCCATGCCTTCTATCACTAGCATCATCCATTAAGTCTTGTGGCATGGCCTTCAGATTCAGGTCAGTGACTTGGGGATAAACTCTAGAACATGAAGGATTCATAGTATTCAGTTAATAGTTTTGACTACTAACCATTTTCATTTTGTTTTATTCTGATTTGTTTGTTGTTGGTTGTTAGGGTGTTTTTTCTGTTTTGTTTTGTTTTGTTTTGATGGTTGGAAAATTGCTATTATGACCCTCTGGTTGACTTGATGTACCTTCGGCTTCATTAAGCTTACACTGTACCATCATAGGTATTTCCCTTTGACTTTAGGCCTTCATTTCCACTATGTTAAATGTAAGTAATATTAATTCTTTCGTGTTGGATTGTAAACCAAGTGACATAAGTTTGCTGAAAAACAAAAGACTGCTCAGAGCATATGCTACATGATTTATATGCATATAATTTACATATATTTTGGTTAACATTGTTTTATTTATTTATCATGCATTGTCTCTTGTGGGAGCCCACAAAGATTCAAACTTGTGGTTGAATCAGGGTCAGAGAGTCAGAGTTTTGTAATTGTGTGGTCACAACATGGGTGTGTGGATTCACGCGGGTCCGTGGAATGAAGACACGGAGGCATCTTAAGAATGAATCTAGCCTGTCATGGCTGCAAGGGGGTCCAGCCTCAAAGGACTGAAGCACTAACCCTTTGCATAGGCAGTTTTATTTCTCTCCAATACAGTTTAGTATTTAGTTTAGTAATTTCCATATGCTCAAAACAACCTGAAAGCGACTCCCAACAATATAATGCCAAGTGCAAATTCCTTGATTTGTAAGGTACCACAGTTTTCTGGGTTTCCTGAATCAAGTTTTGCATAGGACTTTGTATCCTTGGGAAAAATCAAGATTCACATAGAAGGCAGTAAGGGAAACAAAAGATGTCTGCTAAATAAAAGATAGATTAGGTCTAGGTGCAGCTCAGTAGGAATGTCACCACAGAGTTTATGTTGCTCTCCAAAGCTGCATAATAGGGTGCAAAGGCATGATTACTAGGTGTCTTATACTTCAAGGCCTAATCACAAGATGTGTGATGAGATTACCAGGTGTTTTGAAGGGTCTACAGTTGGTTGTACACTATGCTTTGATCTTGAAAGAGGGAGGTCTTTTGCCTCTGCAATTGCTAGTGTATAAAAAAGACCATTAGAAATAAACTTAGGGCTGCTGGGTATTGACCCAGGGCCCTCAGAAAGCTGTCCTGTGTCTCTGTCTTTTTCTTCATCTATATTACTATCTAGCATTTCTTAATTCCTCACTCTCTGCTTCAAGGGACCATTTGATAAGTTGGGACTGCATCCCATCACTAGTCCCCCAACACTCTCTTATGAGGATATATGTGTTTATTTTTACTTTTAATGATGACAAGAAAAAAAATAAAATTGTTGTAGGCAATCATAGCTTCTAAAGCTGAAGAGAAATATTAATAGTAGCATTATAATATCAAAATATTTTGTTAAATATTATGTGTTCTTAAGTAAAAATTTAACCTATTAATTTTATATTTTATTTTATTGTTTTCATGCTTAAATATTGAGTTTTGCCAACTGCTATGTACAATTTTGAAAAAGTATGTGATTTTTCCATTAAACTTGTAAAGAATCCATGAGAGATAAAATCAGGATAAGGGCTGAAGAAAGATATATGTTGAACTATGGGGAATCCAATGTGGTAACCACATCCTGGGTTATACAGTAAGACATAAATCAGCCTGAACTACAGAGTGAGACACTGTCTAAAAAACATGGTGGGTGAGGAGTACCTGACCAGTGCTATTCAATAACAAATTCAAAGCCAAATACCAAATCTGTTGGCACCTTGTATCCTGTACAAACTTTTCCTCAGATAGTGACTTTCTTTCAGACTGTTGAGTATTCTGTACATTTCCTCTTTTTCAGTAGGCCTTTCTCCCATCTGACTTCTATAGCAAAAAGGCCATGACTGAGAGATTAAAAAGATAGTTGGGTCTATATCAGGCATTTTTATAATATGCACATAATACTGAAAGGTTTCCCCAGTAGGAAATACTAGTTCCCTTATGATCAAAACGATGAAGGACAAAAATGACATAGCCAAACACAAACATTACAATTAAACTAGAGTTTGGTACAGAGATATAGACCTCTAAACTGAAACTACATCTAAAATCAAACACTGATTAATTATGATTGTCCTCATTTGCATGGATGGATTTCTAAAGTGGGACACTCTAACCAGAGGATATAGATTTCTAATCCCCTCTTCTCTACACAAAATGCATTAGTTCTGTTACTGCTGGACCCCATTCCTGCTCTGCACTTTGCTAATGCAGGATACTAAAAACAATTGCCTTTCTCCATTCTACTCTGAAAAGTGATTTTTTTTTCATCTAATTATAACTCACCTACCACACTATTTCTTCCTTATTTTTTTCATGGTTGTTTTGACTTAGAAAAGACATCTAAAATGCAGCAGGTGAAAGGAAATCTTTCAAAGTGATTTTTATCTCTAATGCCAGGAATGAAGTTAAACATTTAAAGGTTTATATAAAGGCCCTACATAAAATTTTCCTAAATTCCCCAAATTCATAAAAATGCTTATACATTTTTGTTGACTTAGGAACATTATCATTTTCAACAATTCCACTCAGCTATAATAAAGCAATGCCTTAGGCAGCATTCCCCAAGTGGATACTGAAGATGTATGATGAAGTGGTTCTGGGATGATTGCAAGCAGAATTTCCTTAGTGTCTCCAAAGACCTTGTTCATACCCTTCTCGGCACTATTTTCCCCCATATTTTTCTATTAAAACATTTTAAAGGCATTACTTAACTGTGTGACTTCTGGCCAAATCAAACATTGCCCTTAATACTAAGAAAACTTCTCTTTCAACAGATGGAGATCATTACAGAAAACCACAGACAATCAAAACTTTTCTTATCTTTAAAGATAGATGGACTAATATGTATCTAACAATTTTTGACTTTGTTGTTCTTTCAAAGTATCCTTGAACTATCAATAAATATACATTTTGCTCCTAGGTCCTTTGATTTTTTTTTTAAGAAAACTCTTATGCCTTCTTCCTCATTTTCACCAGAATTTTTCCTACCCATGCTTCCTATGGCACATATTCTCATCCAGAAGAATACAAGTAAAGTTACAGGTCATGCTTCACAGTTTCACAGCTTTCATATATGTCCCTAGACCTTCTGTCATTGAAGTGACTGTTTTTGATCTCTATAAACAGGATTTTCCCTAAGTCTTTGGATATCTTACATAAGTAAATTTCCTGCAGACTTTCCACTAATGACCAACTAAGAGCAAGATTGAGAGTAAATGCAGCTCGGTTTAACTTGGTATTATTCTCCTAAAGTCCCAGCTCTTATTTATGGGTTGCCAAAAAGTATTCACAATGCAGCATGTACATGGGATTGGAAAGGTGATTAGCTGTTCAGCTTTGCCTAGGACTGAAGAGACTACTGGTACATAGAACTTTCAATGTAAAGGTGATGAATCAAAGTAAGATGATCACCTATATTGGAAGTGTCCATAAAGCAAAAAGTAGCTTCCATTCAGAATATTTATCATTTAACAAATTTTATAATTATCATTGGATTCTTGTATTTATATCTTCTCTTGGTTGTAAAATCACTGAATGCAAAGTAATTTATTTAATCTATAAGTCATGGGATAAATGCAACAATATAGGTTTACTGAGTGGGAACAAAGGAAAAGAGAAAAACTAGAATGTAACTCAGTAGTGAAACACTTTATAGCATATGTTGTATCATGGGTTCCCTCACCAGAGGCGGGGGGAGAAAAGGAAAACAAATAAAGAGGCAACTAAAGAGAAACCTGGATACCAACCCAACCAGAAAACTCTCCACATATAATCTCTCCTGCCTGCAAGTTGTGCTGGGGAAATGGAGGTACAGAACTTGTGAGAGTGGCCAAACAACATTTAGTTTAACTTGAAGCTCATGCCATGATAGGGAACCTATGCTCTACACTGCCTGTATGGGGAGGAACTGGAGACTGGATAGCCCAGAGACCTAGGGTAGACAAACATGGTATGCACTCACTCATAGGAGGATACTAGATGTAAAACAAAGATGACTAGACTGCTACACAACTCCAGGGAGGGTACCTAGAAAACAGGACCCTAAGAAAGACACAAGGATCACCCAATGACAGAGAAATGGATGAGATCTACATCCTGGACGTGAGTGGGGGTAATGATGGGCAAGGTTTGAGGGAAAGAGAGCTTAGGGGAGCAGAAGATCCCAGCTGGATCAAGAACAGAAAGGGAGAACAAGGAGTAACAGACCATGATAAATGAAGACCACATGAGAACAGGAAGAAGCAAAGTGCTAGAGAGGCCCCAAGAAATCCACAATGATACCTCCACTGTAGACTACTGGCGATGGTCGAGAGATAGCCTGAACTGACCTAGTCTGGTGATCAGATGGCCAAACACCCTAACTGTCGTGCTAGAACTCTCATCCAATAACTGATGGAAGTGGATGCAGAGATCCTTGGCCAGGCCCCAGATGGAGCTCCAGGAGTCCAGTTGTCAAGAAAGAGGAGGGATTGTAAGAGTGTGAATTGTTGAGACCAAGATTGGAAAAAACACAGGGACAAATAGCCAAACTAATGGAAACTCATATTATGAATCAAAAGCTGTGGAGCCCCCAACTGAATCAGTACCTCTGGATAAGTGAGACAATTGAATAGCTTTAACTGTTTGGGAGACACCCAGGCAGTGGGACTGGGACCTGTCCTTAGTGCATAAGCTGGTTGTTTGGAAGGTGGGGCTTATGTGGGGACAGTTTGCTCAGCCTGGAAGGAGGGGACTGGAGCTGCCTGTACTTGAATCTACCAGGTTGAGCTGAATCCCCAGGGGAGTCTTTGCCCTGGAGGAGATGGGAATGGGAGGAGGGGCTGGGGGGAAGGCAGGGACGGGGAAGAGAGAGGGGAAGACAGGAGAACCCATGGCTGATATGTAAAATTAAAACACAAATATCCATATGAAAAAAGTAAAATAAATATGTTTAATAAAAAATAAGCATAAAAAATAATAATAATGAAATGATTCCTAATGATATTCTGTTATATTCATAGACTGGTACTTTGTCAATTCATCATCAGGAATGAGTACAGAGATCCATAGCCAGGCATGATGCAAGAGAGAGAGTTTAAATTGGAGATCCCTCTCATTTTATTCATGTCCCTTGGAGCTCAGGAAACCCCTCAGAAGAGGAAGGGGAAAGACTGTAAGAGTCAGAGGAGATGGAATACACCAGGAGAACATGACCAGGGCTCACATGGCCTCACAGATACTGAAGCAGAAAGTGTGGTGATATTTTGTTTGTGTTCTAACAAATAAAGCATGTGGAACTAAGATACTAGTTAGCCATAGTGGCCAGGCAGTGTGGCATACAACTTTAGTGACAGCACTCAAGGGGCAGAGGCAGAAGGATGTCTGTGAGTTCAAGACCATCCTGGGTTACCCAAGGTTGATCCAGTCTAAAAGAGAAACAGAGCCAGGCAGAGATGGTACACACCTTGAATCCCATCACTAGGGAAATGGAGGCAGGAATAGATATGGCTGAGCAGAGAAAGGAATATAAGGTAGAGGGAGATGGGAGCTCAGTGTCTTTTAGGCTGAGGACTTGTTAGAGAGAAGAAGTCTCTCTAGTGGCTGGCTCCTTTACAGATCTTTCAGCATTTTCTCTGATATCTGGCTCTGGGTTTTTATTAAGACCAATTAGAATGAGTGCTACAAAGAAGCAAGGGTCCTGCATGAGTCTGCTCAAGGTCCTCTGTATATAAGTTATAGGTCTTAGCTAGGTATTTTTGTGGGACTCCTAGAAGTGGAAGCAGGTATAACAATGGCTCTTTCGCCTGCTTTTGAGGCTCTTCTCCTCCTATTGGATTGCTTTGTCCAGACTTGCTATCAGGGCTTTTACCTTGTCTTATCTACCGTATCTTGTTTTGTTGTTTGAATGTTGTCTCTTGGAGGCCTTCTCTTTTCTGAGAAAATGGAGCTGGAGTAGGACTAGGGAAGAGGGGAGATGTGGGAGGGAACTAGGAGGAGTAGAGGGAGGGAAAACTGTGCTCGGGATGTATTACAGGAGAGAAGAATCTGTTTTCAGTAAAGATAAAATGTGGTGAAGGGACAGAAAAAAAGGTATGGGAAGAGAACTGGGGAAAAAAAGATATAAATTAAATCAAGTAGATGTTTATTTGTCTCTTAACACCTTAAGTAATTAATGAAACTGATAATAATCTAAAACCCTAAAAATATATAGGTTATTGACATTGTGTGTTTTAAAGGAACTCAGTAAACAAAAGCTGTCTGAAAGCCAGCAACTGTGTGGTTCCAAGTACTGAACAATGTTACGTATTTCAGAAAGGCATATTTTACTTTGTGAAAATGTCACAGGTGATGAAAATCAGATTTATCTATATCTGCTGTCTTATAAGCCTCAAAATTCAGACTGATATATAATCATTGCTGATGTTTTCTGTTCAATCACACGCTTGTTAACTCTGTCATGTTATTTTCTACTGACTGAAATATTCGTCCTTGTATTATACTTACTTCAACTCATTATGTCTAGATCCTTGACAGACTGTTAGATGATTTAGACTTACTCTAAAAGAAAGTGATGTTATAGGATCTACATGTAGATGGCATGATGGGTAAAATTTTGAGGTATAGCTTTCATAATCCTTAAAGTAGAAAGACAAACTACTTCTACATATTGTCTCTAGTCACTCTATATAGCAGATGAGCAATTCTTCAACCATACGGCACTTTTTTTTCCAATCCATTTATGGTCACTGATTTGCTTTGGCAAAGGCTGGAACATCTTTGTCACATTTTAGTTAATGTTCTACTGAGAAGAACTTTCTGTGGAGCAGCTTCTGTGAAACTACAAACATCTATCAGATGTCAATAACTCCTTATCTAGGGGTGGGATTTAGGCTTTACTTCCACATCCCATTACTCTAATAGAGAAGACAGGAGGGAATGTGCTTGAACTTATAGACACATGAAACTATTTTATGAACAACTCTGTAGTCACTCAGTATTAAGACAAACAGTAAATAAGATGTCATGATACTAAAATGTTTCTGTACTGCAAAGGACACCATGAACCAAGATGCATCAGACATAAGGTTAGTATCTACAATATAACGAAGTTTTTTTTTTTAAAGTGACCATCTAAGAAACAAACAACCCAACCAAAATGGGGCATGAAACAAAAAGCAGATGATAAAAAATGAGACACAAATAGCTGAGAAACATTTCAAAATGTTTCTACATCTTTAGCCATCAGGGAAATGTAAATTAAAACCATTTTACAATTTCAACTTACCACAGTCTGATTGTCTAAGATTATAAACAAATAAAATTAAAAAAAATAAAAACAACTCTGAGGATAAAAATGAACAATTATTCTCTGGTGGTAAGGTTACAAATTGGAACTGCCACTATGGAAATCAGTGTGGAGGTTTCTCAAAAAGCAAGACCAGTGTCAACTCTACAATCTAGCTATATCACTCTTGACCATATATATACCCCAAGGTCTATATCCTACTGCAGAGATATTTCTTCATGTGTGTTCAGTGATGTTTTACTCACAATGGCCAGGAATTTGAAGTATCCAATATCATGAATGGATGACGACAATGTGGAATATTTACATAATATAATGGTATTTTGTTGTTAAAATATGAAATTCTCAAGTAACTGGATAGATCTGAAATCAGTCTTGCTGAATGAGGTAACTCAGACCCAAAAAGGCAAACATCACATGTTTTCTCTCATTTATGAATGTTAGCTTTGAATCTTCAGTTATCGTGTTCATTTAGAAAACCCATACAAGTCAGAAAACTAGTACTGGTTCATGTAGGCCAAACTTTAAGGAACAGGAGGAAAAGACAGCAGTTTCAAGGATTAAAGGTGGGGAGTAATAGAAGGAGCAGTTTCCAATGGGTTTGGGGTAGGGGATCAGGGTAAAGCATGAAAATGCTTAAGTTCTTGTTATCTAGTACAATTCCCATGTATAAATAAAGCCAAGTATCTATTAATTAATAAATAATAGCAATACTATATTAGTTTATTTTCCAACATTATGACAAGATATATAAAATAATCAGATTCCAAAAAAAGAGGTACATTTGCCTCCTGGTTTTAGGTGATCCAGTCCATGGTTGTCTGGTCTTTCAGCTTTGAGTCTATGATGTGGAAGCATATCACAAGAGTGTATATTGGCACAAGACCATTCACCTCCATTAAAGGAGGCAAAACAGAAGCAGAGGGGGTCAATGACTCAAGTGTTCTCCTGGAGATTTCTCCTAGTGACTTTTCACTAGTCTCCTCCTCTTAATGAAACCACTGCCTATCAACAACAACACTCTTGAGGGCCAAGTTTTTAATAATGAGCTATTGGAGAGCACTGAAGAGCTAACCTACAGCAGATTCTTTCACAATATTTAAAAACATGTTATTATAAATTTTATGTAATGAAATGCTAAACAACTGCCTCCTTATTTTTCTTACTAATATGTTCCTTTTAAATGTTC
Source organism: Onychomys torridus (assembly GCF_903995425.1). Lineage (NCBI taxonomy): Eukaryota > Metazoa > Chordata > Mammalia > Rodentia > Cricetidae > Onychomys > Onychomys torridus. The sequence continues at coordinate 28,827,556 of NC_050447.1, forward strand.
TAAAAATGTTTTCTGTCTATTTTCTTTGTCAAATTGGTATGACTATAGCCTTAGTGTTTATTGAAATACCCATTTGAAAGTGCCTATTTATTTCCTTCTAATTTGTTGTGTTTTATTGAAATCCTCTGAGTAATTCATTGGATCTCACCTAGAAAACATGTATTATAGGCAAAAATGCACTTCTGTGATATTCCACATGTAAGATGGGGTTTCCAGTGAGATTTTCATGAGCTTTTAACTAGTTCTAGTTACAAATCTCCTTACAGTATTGATTCTTCAAATTTACCAGCACTGCAATGACTGTGAACTTCCACTTTGGTTATGTACATATTTTCTCTGGTTGTTTTACCTGGAGATACAGAACTCCGAGCTCACAGATTCGATATGAGTTAATGTTGCTTTTACACAAATATAAGTGTTTTTTATATCTCTTTAAGATTTAAAGGTGGTCTATGGTGCAACAATATACCATTAGGAGTCTGTTTAATGCTGTATTCATTTAGCAGCATTGTAATAGGAGGTTCTTACCAGGGCCTCTGACTTGCCAAGTCCAAGGTTTATAGCATGATTGTGGTGTCAGGCATTGGTTTCATCCTGGGAATGGGACTTGGTTAACACTAGTTCCCATAAACTAGCCACAGTAAAAAGAATAAGACACTGCAATGTGCTCAGCCTGAATAGGAACACATAGACATACATTTCATCTTCCTCCCAAGGCTCAGGGGTTGCTATGGAAGAAGCAACAGAAAGAATGTAAGAGCCTGAAGTTGTGGATGACTACAAAAAAAAAAATTATCTTCTGGACACAACAGGTTATCTACTCACATAAACTCACAGTGGTTGTCACAGAATATACTTGCTGTGCAAGCCCACACCAGACAAAAGTCCTAGCAAGGAGAGAGAAATTGGGAGCACAATCTGTCACCATAGAGCTCTCAGCAATTGATAGCTTCTATGGAGAGAGAGAGAGAGAGAGAGAGAGAGAGAGAGAGAGAGAGAGAGAGAGAGAGAGAGAAACAGAGACAGAGACACACAGACAGAGAGAGACACAGACAGAGAGACACAGACAGAGACACAGAGAAACACAGATAGACAGGGACAGAGACAGAAAGACAGATAGAAAGAGACAGAGAGAGACACAAACAGAGTTAGAGTTATAACAGTATAGTTGTTCCTGGTTAGTCAATAGAACTACACTATAAGACCATACATCCTTGAATATTTGGGAAGCAGAAAACTTCCTCGAATGAATGAAAAAAAAAATAACACAAACTTGGAAACATAGGGGAGGGAGGACAAGACTTGTAGGAAGGGTAAGTATGATCAAAACCTGTTGTACTGAATTTTCAAAGAACTAATAAAGACATTTAAAAACAGAAAAACAGAAATTACTTGGCCACATATCAAGATAGCTGATATTTACAATTTGACAGGATATAGAATCACTCACATGTTAATCCTCTGGATATGCATCTGAGGGACTGTCTATCTTAGGTTAATCTTTGGACACACTTCTAAGAGATATCCTTAATTAGTTTAATTGCTGTAGAAAGAATCATCCTGACTGTGGACACCACCTTCTTGTAGCTGCCCAGATAAATGAAGGTCTAAGGGAAAAGATTTAACTTTCCACCTGCTTAATTTCACATGTTTTCACAAGTCCATCTATACAGTTCCTGAGTTCATAAAGCATTGGTGAATTCATCAACCCTGCTATCCTGCTCCGATCTCCTGATGACATCAGATCCTAGCTTCTTTGGCCTTCCAACATGGATTGATAATCATGGGCTCTTCAGAAATTATTCAGCCTTCACCCCCGACCAGATTGAGACACCTATGTGTTGAGCACTCAGCATTGTAAGTGTGAAGACAGCCATTGCTAGATTTACCATATCTAATCATACATAGCCGATTCCATACCTCTTCAGAACCCTAGCACACATATAAAATATAACTATTCAAGGCTCAGTTTGTTCTACTGCAAAGTCTTACAGTTATAGTGAATGGCTTCCTGAAGATAAACTGCAGATTTTTCACATGGTATATATTTCTACGGAATGTGAATTCCTTTAAATTCTTCGGCCTCACCCATATAAATGCCTTTTAAAAATATTCCTCTATCTGGAATTTGCTGCCTCTCCTCTGTCAAGCCTGTTGCTAATGTCTCTTCATCTAGACTGGGACATGTCCTTGCTCTCACTCATCATAGACTCATTGACAAGAACACTGTGACTGAGATGTATGAAACAAATTCCCTAATACTAATTTATTTCCTTTTCTGTGCTACATAGCTTAATCTTCATTATTTTAGAATATCCCATTATTGCTGGAGAAGCAATATCCAATCTTGTTCCAAACATTTGTTTTTTATGCTCTTTTATATGATTGTTCCTGCGATGACAGAATCTTTTTATTATCGGTAGCTTTTGTCTCATGCTACCCATGTGATGAGATATTCATGGTTAACAACTGAAGAATTACTTCTGACTATTGTGACAGTTTGAAATAAGAATAAGACATAGCTGCCCACCCTAACTCCCACTGCCACAGTGTTCTATGTTGGCAGTTAAGTATGTGCTGAGAAATAGCATTAAATTAAAACACATATATCAATTTCCTTATGTATTCATCAATTCATGTTTCTTTTCTATGTAGGATTCACAGACTGTAAAAAATAAAAATACTGAGCCCAATATTGAAAGAGAATTAACCAAATGACACAAAATTTTTCACTAACTCTGAGGACAGGTTATTAGTATTAACTTCTGTGGATCTAGGTTTGTTTCCCTTTATAGTAAAGGCACATTTCTGTTCTAATGTTACATATAGTTTCTGCAGGGCCATGAAAAGATTTGAATCTCTTGATCTGGATAGCAACACACATAGTGAACAGGCACAAGGGTTTGTCAAGTCAAACAGGTAATTAGAGTTAATGACTCTTTTTCCATTTAAAATTTAGTGAACATTCACCATATGTCAAATATTCATTTACTCACTGTACATACAATACTTAGAAAATGAGATAGCAAAAAACATGGCTGTTCTACAGAGGATAGAATATAGTAAATTAAAATAAAAAATCCACAATCAATGAGAAAGGCAGTACAGCAATGATGTAGAGAACATAGAAGGGATTTCCTTTGTGTTTGTTACAGAAGGATATTTGTGAAAATGACTTCTGAGATCATAAATAAAGATGATCCAAACTTATAAGACCCTGGGAGAAGTGGCTTCAGACATAGGAAAGAGGAAATGAAAATAGTCCCCACAATGTACTATAGTCAGTCTTGTGCTCTGTCCAGAACCTCTGCTTACTTCTTTTTTATGTCTACTTAGAGAGGGCACTTGCAGATATACTTTATTATTTTTTTGAATCCCTTAAATGTTGGTTTGTGTTTGTGAAGTTCACAAAACATAGTCATGTCTGGGAAGAGGAAATCTTAATTGAGAAAATGTTTTCATTAAGACTGGTTTAGAAACAAGTCTGTGAAGTATTGTCTTGTTTGATGATTGACGTGGGGTGGCCAGATCATTGTGAGCATGGGCAAGCCTGGGCTGTGGTTAAGTGTGCTATAAGAAAGACTGCTGCATATGCCAGGAGGTGCCAGTCAATAAGCAGCACTCCTCCATGGCCTCTGCTTTGGTTCCTGCTTTATTTCCCTCAGTGACAGAATATGACCTGGAAGTTGTAAAGTGAAATTAACCCTTCATTCCTCAAGTTGTTTTTGGTCATGGTGTTTTGTCTTAGTAATAAAAACTCTAATGTGACTACAGAAAATTTCTTCCACTTATAACATTCGACCTTCTTTTAGAGGGCACAAGTCCTTGTGCTCACAGATAAGCACTAGGGAAAAAAGGAATGTTAAACACAGAGGGCTGTCTTTTCGAAGAAAGAGGTGTACAATCTGGCTCCACCCAGAAGACTTGGAATGGATATGGTTAATAGCCTGGTGACTTCTGTGCTATCTTTATGATAGAGGACACACCACCTTCTCTAGATACTTAAGATGACACATGCAGTCAATCTATAGAACCTATTTTTATGGGAGAAGAGATATGAACTTTGAAAAGAGTTTCAGTGTAATCATACTATAAGCTTTATTGTGCACACAGGGTTGTGATACACCAGGAAATTTTTTTTCACAAATTTTACTGTACTTAAATATGGCTAATATAAACTTTCTGGTGTCAAACTCTCAAAATGTGAACAAACAGTGCCTACTGATTCATATTGAACCAGACTTCTTTCTTTTTGCCTCACACATATAGCACTCTGCTAGCCATGGTTGGTATTTGCGGAGACCCTGCCCCCCAAACCTTCTGGTACTCTACATAACCATGGTAGAGCAAGTTGAATGATGTAATACTTTCCTATCTCTCCTCTATCTCCATGGCCTACCCAATGCACTAAAATACTTTTCCATGAACTAAAATACACAAATTCACTACAATGCCAGTTGCCAATACAAATTTTATATGTACCACCTAACATTCACTTGTTTTCTTTCTTCTTTTCATTTTTTTTCCTTTTTTGAGACAGGGTTTCTCTGTGTAGCCCTGGTTGTCCTGGAACTTACTCTGTAGATCACACCAGCCTTGACTTCACACATCCACCTGTCTCTGCCCTCTGAGTGCTGGGATTAAAGGCATGCGCTACCACCAACCAGCTTTATTTTTGTTGTTTTTCAGCCAGTGGGTTACTGTCCAACCAATGACAACCTCACTAGTTGTCTCAGTGGTCAGAAATTCTGCTGGTGATGAGCCTTCTTTGCTGGAGTACCTCTCACTTTATTCCCAGTTCCCATTCCATGGGACTGTCTTCAAAGCACATGTCCCATCTGGAAATTTTTAATCAGTTTCTTCTATCCCAATATGATTTATAAAGAACTTGAAAAATGTTCATGGTTTCTTTTTTCATGCATTCTAACATTTTTATAAATTATGTGTAGAAAATGCTTTATCAAAGTTCTCTCACTATTTCTACTGGTATTACTTACTGTAAAAAATGTTAGGATAACTCTTTGAGAAATTAATTCTTGTAGATTTCTGAAGACCATATATCTGGGCAAAGATATGTCCATTCTCTTCCCTTTACAAAGTGTTTTTTTTTAATCCTGACTCTTTGGGTCTGTGACTCTTTGCTCTGACTATCCTGTTCCACTCAAATTCACCTTGCTTGGAGGAAAGTTTGAAAACAATCTCTTTCAAAATCTGTTAATAACTCTCATCTTCCCTATCAGAAGTCCCATGTATGTTATATCTGTCCATATACCTTGATAGTCTGTGACTTCATGTTTTATGTGGAGTTTGTATATTTTACCTCTAGTGACATCCTAAACTGTTTGGGAATAGGCTATATCTTAGCTAAACATTTAATGAATTCTTATTTCAAGAAAAAAAGAACACTAAATTTGAAGACAATTTGCAAAATTTCTTTCCCCCCATCTCTTTCTTGAATAAAGAAAATCAATGTACTGTGATTCTGTGGGCTTCAGCTTTATCACTTCTAAAATAATTGTGTAATAATATCCAACTCATATACTCATTATAAACACTGACTGAAATTATATCTATAGCTATATCTATATACATATATATAATATTATATAACATTCTAATTCAGTTCTGATAAGCTCTGTGTTTAAGAACATTATTTATCCTATACTGACTTTAACATTTTTATCTCTAATTTTAAAAGACTGATGCCTCCAATCTTTTATTCATAGTGTAAATTAAATGAGGCAATACCTCTGAAGCATCTGAAATAATCCTCAGCATGTAACAATACTTCACCAAGTAGAAATGGTTCACTTTCCTATTGTTTGTTCTCACCTGCAATTACAGTACCAGCTACAGGGAAGGTGCTGAACAAATACTATTTATGATTGTAGCTAATACCGAAATTGATTATTTGCTTAAGCACATGATAATCATGTTTGACACTGGTAATACAAAGGCAAATACCAAAATCCAGCTGCTTCCAAATAGAGTTTATAATTTAGACAATAAAATAGACACTAAACATAGTTTCATCAAGGGTTTATGAAGTATATCCCATGTACACACTTCCATACATGTGTGATTCTATGAGACACACTGAGAATTCCCACTATGGACTCTAGATCAAAAATGCTACCTTAAAATATAAAAGCAGTCTTTATTTGTTTTTTAAAAGTGTAACAGTTTAACAACATGATAAAACATAAAATTGAGCAATCTAGACATTTTCTACATTGGCTTCAAAGAGGACAAATTCTAAGAATGCAAAAACACATTTGCTAGACAAAACTCTAAGAAACAAGACAAAATGGAATGAGGGTCATTCTTGTCAGTTTTCCCCCATTTTTATTGCTTATCCAATTTTTTTTTGCAAGATGCACTTTGAAGAATTATGTACTTCAGTAGAATTATGAGTCTTAACTTTAGCATATTTGTCAGTTTATCTTCTGTGATTCAACAGGGTCTGACCAGCAGCCAAAGTCGTAATTCAGTTGTGAACACATACTATCTAGGGGGAAGCATCCTGCAAATGCAAAGGAAAAAGGCACTGTGTATAGACACAGCTGCCCTTCATTTTTGCATTTTAAAGGAGGATTTTATGATTTTACAGTCTGCAGTTTTGATATCACTAGAGACAGGCAAATTTACAAAAGAAAGGAAAGCGTAAGGAAAAGAAAAGAAGAGAAAAGGATTTCCTGTCCCATGCTACCTGGATCTTATTTTAAATTGCTCTTTAGGTTATCATTTGATTTTTTTTTTCTCTAAGTTGATATATTTCTTTTATACCGAATGATTGTTCATCCTTTTATGGTTAATATCCTTTTACCATTTTTTTTGTTGTTGTTGTTTTGAGACAGGGTTTCTCTGTGTAGCTTTGCACCTTTCCTGGAACTCGCTTTGGAGACCAGGCTGGCCTTGAACTCACAGAGATCCGCCTGGCTCTGCCTCCTGAGTGCTGGGATAAAAGGCATGCACCACTACCGCCTGGTCTTTTTACCATTTTTATTCACTTCTCAATATCCTGTTCTGCAGTAACAAAATAAATTCAAACTAATATTCTTCCTTAATAACCAATTAAAAGAAAGTGACACTATTCAAGAATTTTCTGTTCTGAATGTCTACTAGTTATAGACATTCTAAAGCAATATCACTAAATGACAATCTAAAGAAATTTATACAGCAAACAGTCTTACTGCAACATTAATTACTCTATGCATATTTCTATTGAAATTACGATTATGTATTAATAGATTTTGCTTATGAAAAAACATTTTTACTTCCATGAGTATAGTGGTCAATGGCTAAGTAAGAAGGAATATAACAAGTTAGGCATATAGTATGCAATTATTTACAAAGAGCATCTATTGCTATCATCCTAGTGTAGTTCATTCCCATTACTTATCTCTTTGTACATTCTCATTATAGTTTTCACTAATGCTCACAAAACTTTATATCTAATTTGATGAAGTTTTGGTATCAAGCTTTTGACTTTTAAAGATAAAAGACTGGTATAGTGCTGTGATCCTGTCATGGCAGCAATATGAGAGGTACTGTATGTGTCAAGACTGCAGGGACTATAGAGTGAGACCCTATATAAATAACCACGTAAGTCTATTCTCATGATTTTTCTGAATGCTCTGTTTCCTGGTGTTTAACATTGTCATAGTTGTATGAAAATATAAAAAGAGATACACCAATATTTCATTCCACTCAGTGACATCACTCTATGCTCAATCTTATTTGGAGGGATTTGTAAACCAAATGATTAACTGAAACTATTATGTTTGTGGTCCTCAGTACTACAGTGAAGTGGTAACTGGTAGTCCTGGCTAAAAGATACTTACTGATATCTCTAAAACAAATTATCAGTGGAATGTAATTGGGCTCATCAGCTAATGTATACAGTAGGTAGAGAAATAACAGACTTGGGGAAGAAAAGAGAAGGGAGAGATAGAAGTGGATAAAAAAGACTGAGGCTAAGTGTCTTCTGGAAGTACAATGATATCTGAAGAGCCATTCTCTAAGAAAAGTAATGCAAAATATGTCACATCAAACAGACTCTTACATATTTGTCATTGAAATCATGAAGTTGTAGATTGCTTCTGAGGAATAACTAAGCTAATACACCTCAATACTTGCAAAATCTAAAAACTTAAACATGAAGATTTTTTACTTAAAGAACTGGTTCTCAAATGAATAGTCTTTAGTTTCTAAAAAGTCCAACAGTTCATAAATCTGATGGTATTTTTGATGTCTGTGATGGAAAGGGTGAATTTATAGAAAGAAATGAAAAACATGTAGACAGATATAGTTTTATTTATATATATATATATATATATATATATATATGTATATATAGTTATAGATTTCCATTTAACTTAACAATCCTGAGGTAAGAGAGGTGAGTCATGCCTTTATGCAGAGTGTGAGGAATGGGATCCCCACTTTCTGACAGCCAGCACCAGTGAATCAGGATAGGGAATGCAGGAGTGTGTAACTACACAATGTTCCACACTTGAAAACACTCTTTGTAGGTAGTTGGATAGGTACATAGATATACATTTTCCATGAAAAACATGTGGCTTTATATTCAAACTTTTCCCACTTATTCATGGAAGAATAAAATAAATATTGACCCCCCAAAAGTGACATAAATTTAAAATGAAGAAACAATACACACTCATTTGATGCAATGTGGGCAATGCTAAAAATTAAGTCCCTGAAATAAAGATGATGTCAACTCATCCACCTAATACCTGGGAAAGGCAAGGGAATCATTGCACAGCAGTGGGTCACAATCTATTCCAGCAGTCAAGACAAGAGCAATTAAAACACTGGGATGAGAGGAAGGATGTGGTGCTTAGAAGGGGAGAGCTGAACCTACCTAGGGCATAGTGAAAATCAAGGAGTATTTTTGCATCAACATTTATGAAGGAGATTTGTGGTGATATTTTATTTGTATGTTAATAAATAAAGTTTACCTGGAGATCAGAGGACATAGAGAGCCATCCATAAACAAAAATCAGGCAGTGGTAGCATATGCCCTTAATCCCGATCACATGGTAGGCAGAGTCTCTGTGCATTCAAGGACACAGACAAGCATGGTGACAAACGACTTTAATCCCAGTACCAATCACAGAGACTTGGAGGTCTGTATAGACAGGCAGTGACAAGGAAGTGGGGTGGCTGGGCTAAGAGCCAATGAGAAGGCAGAACAGCAAGGCAATAAAGGTGCGGGTTATACAGGAAGAAGCTGGTTCTCTTGGGAAGCTCTGGTGGTATGGTGAGCTAAGGTTAGTTGTTAGCTATTCCTATTTCTCTGATCTCTTATGGCTTTCACCCCGAATCATAGGTCATTGAGGCTGAAAGCTGATCTGTGAGTAAATCCCTATTTTTAAGCATAATATCTGAACTATACTACCGTTTATGTACTCAGTGGGAAACACTTAAAATTAAGATGTTATTTTTACAACTGAAAATATTTTCCATGTTTGAGAGAATTATGTAGAATGTCTAAGTCTATAATTATTGACGTGACCAGTAGGTTCTTTTTTATTATTACAAATAAAGGAAGTCCATATGTTTACCTTTGTCTGTGAAAAGAAAAAGGGAAGCACACAATAGATAGAGACCTGACTCATATGTGTTTAAGAATATCCTAAGGCTCTTCTTAAGTTTGATGTCAAAATATTTATGTTGTCTACTTTTAAGATCTATTAATGGAATTATCTTTAAACAAACATGGCTTACATTTTAAACATGAAAGTGATTTTTGGATAGTAAAGACTGTAGTTTATGATATAAATAATGAAGAGGCAAAATGATTTTTCCAAAACCAACTGGTTACAGTTTCACATTCACATGAGAGAGAGGATAGGTGAAAGGAACGAAACAAAACCTTTTGAATAGATTCCACTTCATTTAGACTCTTGAATACAATTTTATTTGCTCATTTTGCATTAAATATCTCTTTCAAATACAATAAAATAACAGGAAATAATATGTGATTTTTACTAAGCAATGCTAGTATTTATGTGTTATAAGTCATAAAAGCCAATCTATGGCTAAATGTATCATTTGAACTTACATCAACACTGTGAGCTTGGCATTTTTTTTATTATCCCAAGTGGCAGAATTTCTATGTGTCAAAGTAGTGATGATTGGATCAGGAAAAGGGCAGTTTAATTCATAATATATACGTTTCAACATAGTATCTTCTTTTAAATAACATGGAAAAATTGGTCCAGAAAAGAATATTTAATAATAACTAGTATTGTATGCTGAATGTCAAGTCTTGTTCTAAATGGCATTTTTCTCATAAAAATAAGAGAATGTTGGTAGAGTAACAGTATATGCACACAATGAAGGCAGGACTCCAAGCTGTAAGTCAAAGGTTATGTCAACAGTCAAATTCATCTTTTCTGGTTTTCTAACTCTGAGACTTCTCACTGAGTCTCAGAATTTTGTCAAATGAGTTCCACAAAGGAGGAAAAGAATAATTCAGCTGGAAGTTATTACATAATCTAAAAGTGTGCAAATCCCAGCTGAGGTTATAAGGTAAACACCTTTACTTAGAAGACAGGAGTTTAAATCCATCCTTTTAGAAATCAAGGCTTAACAATCTTCCACAGTTAGGTGAGAAACAGGGATATTTTACAGTTTCTTTGATGCCTAAAATGAACATCATAATACACACCATATAGTCAATTAAATACACTCTGTTGACTGGAGGACACAAGACTCTATGTCATGCTCTAAGGAAGAAGTGTTTGCTTGTGATACTCTTTCAGAGTGTTACCAAATCTGAACAAGAAGAATTAAGACTCATCAAATATTTTGTCCTCTCAGCAATGTAGGGTAATAGTAGATTAATGTTTCTCATCTTCATTGTTGAGGTCTTGCAAACATTGTACGTAATGCTTCTTTTGCATGAGATGGACAAAGAAGCAAATGAAATTTGAATAAGGAAATTACCAACTCTAGTGTAGATAGGTGATACCAGTTTATATAGTGCATAAAACAAATGACTTAACTCTTTAAGCACGAGATCCCCACCATAATTCCTCTAGCTTCATTTGTCCCAATGGCTTTCCAGGGACTCTGCTTGCTACACTTTAAATCAGAACTGCATTGCTGAGCTCAAGGAAGATTTGGCTTAGTTCAATTGCATCATTGTGATACAATGGAGAGGTCCTGTGTAACTGCAGGAAAAGATTCTTCACCAAATTAAAGAATGAAACAGCAGAAAAAGCCAGAACTCAGCAGAATGTTATTGAAAACAGACACACATAAACACATGGGTTGTGATGCAGGAAGACAGAGAGAATGAAAGATTTTTCTGAATGGAAATGGGATCCAGCATCTAGAGCCTGCACTTGTCTGGCAGAGCCAAAACACTTAAATGTGGAGGGATGGCATGGGTTCTCTTTCTTCTTCAGAATAGAGTTGGTTAGGCTATTGGATAATCAAGCGAAAAAATAACTAAAAATATATATTTAAAAAGGTGATTGGTTCCTATCACTAAACATGCCTCCACCCATTGACAGATTTGAGAGTCTCACTGAACCCTCTGGCAGAAAAAAAAGGGACAACAAGAGGTTAATGAAGCAGGAAGTCAGCCATTTTCTTAAATGTTTAAATTAAAAATACATTAATAAGATTAGAGCCTCTTTTTACTGTCTTTCTGAGTGTCAGGGATCTGTTTGACTCCTCAATCACAACAATGTATTCCTTACAATAATATCCTTATAAACATAGACCCCAGACTGACTCCATTTCTCTTAAGAATTTTGATGACTAACATACCATGAAACTTACACTTTTGAAAAGAAATAGGAGTTTGGGCTGGTAAGAGCTCAGAGGGCAAAAACAATTGTTGCATAAGACTGATTACCTGACTTAGGTCCCCAAAACTAACAAAAAGCCAGATGCAGTATTTCACATCTGCAATCTCAGTATTACTACAGCAAGAAAGATTATAGAGAGAAGGGAACTACCTAAAGGCTTATTGGCCAGCTATTCTGCAGTATGCAGAATCACAGAAACTACAAGAGAAACTCTGCCTCAATAAAACTGAAGACAAAACCCCAAAGCTGTTCTCTGACCTCCACACAAATGTTGTGACATGCACATACTGACAATCACACACACACATTTTAATAAGAATAAAGATAATAACATGTAAAATGTAAAAATTAGAAAGTAAGTGAGTTGAAATGAAATTATGTAACATAAAAAGTTACATTTCCACCACATTGATAAAAGTAAATTCAATTTATAAGTATATTTTCATCTGATACACTAACTGGTCAGAATGAACACAGTAATTTTATCAAACCACAAAACTCTTCTCATGATAATAATTGACATTCAAGGTTTATATATTACAGAATTTTAGCCTAACTCCGCTAACAAATTCAGATAGCTTATTCATACTAATACTGACTGCAACAGCTTCCTGAATAGTACAAACGCTCCTTAAATCTTAATGTATCCCATGTGTATTCAGAATTCATGACCAATTACGTTGCAACAAGAATATTTTTCAGCTTTTGTTGATACCATGTTCATAGTTAGCTCTACCATCTCAACATCTAATTCTCTTTAGATTCTTATCATTATTTTATCTTATTTTCTTCTTTTTTGTCAGAAGTGAATGAGATGTATATGTTACATAGTATAAAACTCTGTATTATAATGACACTCATTGTGGAAATGGATTTTTCTGAAATAATGTACTTACCCTCTGTGTTCTTTAAGGGTATTTTTGAAGTTGACTTTCCAGATATTTCCTCAATTAAGTACAACTTTTCACTTTCCAAAACTAGGCAGGAACCTACCTTCACAAATACTCCTAATGTATACTTTTACTAAGGAGCACTTAAAAATTATTCTGATGTAGCCATGAATGAATTAAAGACATATGAGTCAAATATTAGAAACTTATCATGCTTAAATAAAATGGTAGGAAAGAAAAATAGGGAATTCAAGTAGTATTTCACTTCAGACAGACTATTTGGAAATTTGCCTGACCTCTTATTTTTATTTATTTTAATTATCAGCACCAGCAGTCACTGCCATCTGGCTCCCAAGTACACTGAATTAGTTAAGAAAACATGAAGGGGAGGGGATTTTAAAATATTACCTACATCACTGAAAATAATTCAGTCAATGAAAGTGTGAAAAACAAGTCATTTGACTTGAAAGAAGCAAGAACTTACCACTATGGGTCAAACATATCTGTATTTAGCCAGAGTTGCATATTGAGAACTTTTTAATCATGGCCTCCCTGGAGTAAACACATCCTCCCATGAAGATCAGGATGAGATGGACTGGGCTGGCCCTGAGCCCAATGCGCTGAGTTAGAATATTTTTTTGTTCTTTTGTCCCTCAGAGGTCAGATGATAAAGTCTGTTATTGGTAATGGTTTCAGTTTCTCTGTATTTGAGTCTGTGTTTTAATCTAACTTGAAATCTTATTCTACATAAGAATGCATTCTGTTAAATTACCAGAAGCCTGTTTTCATTGCCCACTCTCTGATAAGTCATTGAAAGTTTTCCATTCATTTTGAAATGTCTTGAATCACTCATGAAAGGGGACATTAAAAGAACAATTTTAATAAGTCATTGAGTTCTCCCAGTCTGCACATATTTTTGGCAGTACAAGAATATTGCTATCCACCATCTGTGTAGAATAACATTTGGATTTTTGTTAAGGGTCAGTTAAAATGTACTTAAAGTCTACTGTGTGTCTTTAGAGCAAGGCTTTGATTCTTGCTCTAAAATCTGATTGTGTATTGCTTGGAATTTGAAGGGGCTGCACTAAAATCTTCTCTTTTCCTTGGCTGACATATTGTATGAGTAAAGTCTCAGAATCAATTCCTTTCCAGGGCAATTCGTTGCTTCATTTTTATAGCAATTTAAATCTAGCAGCATTTCATTTGGTTCATTTTGAATATATATCATGATTGAGGAATTATTTAAGAATCCAAGAAACTTGTTAGAAGCACCAAGTACAGTAAGTAATATTACTGTAAGACTGCTGTACTCTGATATCTTTTCTTAGTGTAGTCATTCAAGTCCCATTATCTCTCACATTCAGAATGATTGGGAATCAGAGCATAAAAACTATTGTATAACTATTAAAAATATTACTGGTTTCTTAATGTAGGTCAAGACTGTGACAAAACACAATGTAGGTTGCAAAAAACATGAACCAATAATATTCTCTGATTTTTATATAGTTGTAAATAAGTTCCTAATTTGTTTGTGAATTATGCTAGGTACTTCAGGAAGAGATCAGCTGAAGGAAAGAGGTCCTATTTGTTCAGGGTATTTAAATATAAATTACAAGGTAGTACATAGGGAAGCAATCTTACATTCACAAGAACTACCTAGGGATGCTTTTACTCAGATTCAAAACTGTTCATACACAATAGTATTCAAATATCTTTAGTGTCTTCCAATGTCTACAGAAGAATCTTACAGTAACATGACCCTTTCTAGTTTCCCAACCATTACCTCTGGTGTGCTAATGTCCTCATGACCTATATTCTAATTATACTGAATTACTTGTCCTTTTCATAAATTAGACTTTCCTTCAACTCTTCTCAAGTTTTGCTAAGTTCCAATTCTCTGTCTAGGATTTTTTTCTTTCATTTTAAATGTAAGCACTTACTTATTTATCAAAAATCATTGAAATAACTCTTTCCTTAGTGAATTCTGTGCTTTACTGTTTCTACTGAACATACATCTATGTGTCTGAAGTCAGCTCTTTTGCTATATTCTTTCTTCCTGAGTAGATTGAGTTTGATAGCTTTGAGGCCATGTTCAGTGGAAAAAGATGGAATAGAAGGAATTGAATGTTTATTTAATATGCAGAAAACTAAAGATCAGGAAGAAATGATAGGTTAAAGAAAGAATTAAAATTATATATTGGGGATTTATTTTTGCTAGGTAAACAGATTTGGCAGTACTTGTTCACATCACAAGCAAACTGTTTGAGATGATGGCTCTGTTTCACTGTGTTGAGACAGTGATAGTTTTACTGCCTTTTGCATTTTTTATAATTGTGTTAAAGATCTCAAATAGACACAGTAAAACATACTCTATGAAGTCCTCCAAATTAAAATACTATAAGGGTTGACAGAATAACCCTTGTAAACACTGTCAGTAAAAGTTGTCTGTAAATATTTTGGTAATCAAAGTAAATAAATTCTATGATCATAAAGTATAGCTCCATATATTTTATAAGGAAAGTTAATTTTGAGCTTCATTTTCATTATGTTATAGACACTAATAAATAAAAAGGACACATTAGGTTCTATCCATTAAATGTTAACTCCAACAGACATTTTATTTCAAATTCAGGAGATGCATGTTCTCACTTATAACAGAAAAGCACAGCTGTCCATGTTGGTTCTTCATTGTACTTATGTCATAATTTTTCTCTCACTCATTCTTATATCCTCTCTCAGACATTGCTGTTGAAATTGTATTTGCTACTTAAAGACATAAGATGATAAATTTACAATCTATTATATCAACACTTCAATTACCTCTGTATGGCTCCTACTTGTTTCTTTTCTTTTTGCTTTTCTTCTTTATTTACATAGTTATATGATGATTACCAATAAGTTAGCACTACTGCTTCAATGAAGGTACTTAATTTATCTTCCTGACAATGGAGGATACAGTTGCAGCAACTAAACTTCAAAGTAGGATGTAATAAGCTCTAAACAATGTCTTGAACAGAAATAGAATCATCTCCATCTGGAAGATGTAGGGTTTATTATGAGAGATATTAAACTGGATGCTTGGGAATCTGTTTTGTTAAGGATTTGCCACAAGAGACACAAGAGTAAAGTAGGAAAAAAGGAACATGACACTACTTTTAAAAGAACTGTGGATTGGTTAATGAAATCAAGGAAAAATATATTTGATTGCCTCTTTCCCAGGTGATCAAACCCTCCTTGTTTAGAACATTGGCAAAAATTTTCTGACTTGAAATTATGGGATCTATCAGACAGAGTGATGTAAGTCATAATACTGAGAAAATTCAGAAAGACATCCACTCTGAAAAGGTGATTGAATCCCAACGCCTCTCTCCAATATTGCTCAAAGTTTGAGCTATCATTGTAGGACCATGCACTGTGGGAAATATACACTTGACATATTTCTCCATGTCTCAGACCTTCATCAGTGATAAGATTCCTGCTGTAATGATGGAGAAAAAATATCTCAACACCAAACATGTCATCCTAAATAAAAAGTAAATGTGAATACTTGAATAAGGGCAAATGATTGACAGCTGAGATACTGGCCACTTCTTAGAGACAGCAGCATGATGGTTCAGGATACAAGTTTTATTCAGACTCACTGGGGACCTAGATCTGGGACTGTACCTGCAGCTGTGTCTATTTCAGCTCTTAGATTCTTTCCCTGGCACTCCAACTCCAGCCTTATATGTCTTCTTCTTATGCATTGATCCATTTACCTATTACACTTTGCTCTTGCCTGAAGGTCTACCATTGGTTGTCTGACACATAAACAATGTAAATCACCAATGTAAGCCCCACAGTTAACTATATAATTTCTAGTAACTGAAAGAAAGAATAAAAACTGTTAAGTTTAATGTTTTGTTTTCCCCCAATGTTTCTTAAGGAAATGGAAACAAACAAAACCAGACTTCTATCATATAGTTTATACTAGCAAAGCATTTTATCTTATGTTAGTTTTTCATTAAGAAATAAAACCTGGTTGTGAATTTTGAACTTAAAGCATGTTTGGTGTCCACTAGCCACACTTCACAGCCTGTGTCTCATGGTTCAGATGCAGATAATTCTTTCTTCATTCCCTCACTTCCACCTTTGCTTGGGAAGCTGCATTTGTATTTTATAATGGTTGAGAGAAAAGCTGCTCTTTCAGATCAAACTTTAGGTCTGTATGACATACATCATAATACAGTGCAGTACTATATCCATCCTTTTATAACAGGTGTTTCAGGCTACTGAACTACTTTTCATGCTATCAGTTTAAAAGCTGTCAATCTATTAGGTTGACAGCTCCAGGACCACTCCTCTTTATAGATATACAAGTCATCCTCAGCTTCCAGGGTAGATTGACTTTAGAATCTCCTTGTTGTCTATGTTTGGGTGAACCTAGGAAAGTTGTCTGTATAATCCAGCATTTATTTTCCTCTCCTGCAGAAAGCACATCACTTATCAGCTCATTTTAATTCTCCCTCTTTTTTTTTGAGCTTACTCTTATAGTGGGAGATAAAGATGAGACAAAGTTAAGTCTCCTGGGGCTGATGGGCTAGGCAATATTGGAATAGACCTAAATGGCATATTTCACTTGTAACAGACTTTAAGTAATTGCAACTTAAAACTAGAAATTTAATGGGATGAAAGGACTGCATACACATACAAAATAGTAGGCAGGTAGGGACTTAAGAGACTTAAAACAGCCTTCAAGGGGTTGAAATATAACACTCCATATAAAGAATTGGGTAACATCATTAATTCTTTCTTCTAAGTTGACATTGGCATGTTTACTGATTCTATAGTAAGTTGATGGTTACCTGGTATAATTAGGTTCCTTTTCTCCATTGAAGCTGATTATGGCCAGAATAGCCACAAGAAAGGCAGATGCCTAGATCTACGAAGATCTTCGAAATTAAAACTCAGATTATTGCCAAGAAAGAACTAAGTCTTAATAAATAATGTCAATAAACTTTTCTACTAATGCATAAGACAGTGGGAACATAAGGAAAGGAAAAAGATGGACTGGAAGAGACTATGTGCAAAATATCCAGTTAATGTAGAACTTGTCTGTAAAACATAGAGAACTCTGAAAAAATCAACAATAAATATACCATCAAAGGACAAAGTATTTGAACTGACATCTCACCAAAGAAAATGAAACATTGCAAGACGAAATTAGAGATGTAGCTAAGGACAGAGACTTGCTTGGAAATTATTGGGCCTTGGGTTCAATTCCCAGTACCAAAAATAAGTAAAATAAAAATATAACAGCTCCCACATAATTGCTACTCAGTGAGAGAATGGCATTTACTCAGTGCGTTAACTTTATTGTGGATTAGGCCACATGCTTGTAAATAATTAGCCAACACCAACTAAACTCTACAGTTTTGATGGCTAATCTTACTTGGTTATTTGACCACATCTGGAATCAACTAAAAGCCAAGCATCTGGGGAAACTGGTAAAGGATTTTCTTGATTGGTTAAGTTGAGGTAAGGAGACCACTTTAAATATCAGCTACACCGTTTCATGGCAGCCTACCTAAATAACCACTGTAAACTGGCCTTTCTGTCAGGAGACATACATGGTTGTACTACTCAGATCATAGCCTGCAAGCCACTCTATTGAATCCCATACATACATGCATACATACATACATACACATGCACACACATATACACATATACATTTGTATAAAATTCGTACTTTTATTTAAAGAACACTTATGAATACAGTATTTTTGTTTTATTTTGTTTTTTTCTAGGGGATTTGTTGTTGCTTTCTCTAGTTTTTTGAGGGGTGTTTTTTCTTTGTTTTTGGGGGGTTATTGGGTTTTCGTTGTTTTGAGAGAAAGAAAATTTGAAATTGAGTGCATAAGGAAGTGAGAGATAATATGGAAATAGTTGAGGGAAGGGAATGAACATGATCAAAATATATTGTACAAAATACTCAAATAAAAAAATAATATTTTAAAAGTAATCTCTTCCAGCTTGTACTCAGCACTCAAATTCAAAATCTACATTATCCTGTATTCTCCAGATAATTAAACTAGTTCAAAGGCTGTTTCTTAAATATTTTTTAACTCAAGGAGATATGATGTTTTTATTATATTGAGGTCTTTAAGTATTTAGAAGAGGCCCACCCAAATTAAGTAAGACTTGTGATTTATACTGAATCTCAGGATATAAATATTAATTTAATCTAAAATTATTCTCAAAGAAAAATTTATAATAGCCACTCAATACCTCAACCCATTGAACATTTGAAAGTCATATGCTTTTTTGAGGAAATAATTCTATAATGGAACGGTTCTGCATCTTACCAGAAATTAGGAGAAAGCAGCAGCTTTTACCTGAAAAATATTATTCAAGACCAACTTGTATGCTTTTGATTTAGGAAAAAAAATCAAAGAACCAAACATAAAACGAGTATTGAAGACATGAGCAATATTGCCCAGTTCAAAGTTTAGAAATTGAACTTTGAATAATTAAAATTATTTAAAACATATTGAATCTTTCTAGCATATTTGCTAGATGGAAAAAAAAAACATGGAATGCCATATATCTAACAGATACCTGCCATCTGCAAATACGAATCTTTCATTTTATTTGTATATCTCAAAGTAGGGGTTATTATTGTTATTAACAATAATATATTGGATGACACATACAAAAAAATTAAATGAAATATCTTCTAATGACAAGAAACTCTCTCTTATTATTTCTAAACATTGGCTTCAATATTAATTCCTGGCCTGCTCATACTGTACCTATAAGATTTCATGAAAATAAAATGCATTGCCTAAATGCAGGTGATGAGGAGATGGTCTCCTTAATTCATATTGAAAAGGTTCTGTTGTAATCAAATCCAATTAGGCCGTTATTTCTTAGAATATCATTCCTGAATTGCTATGTCTCTGTTAAAAGCTATGGCTGGCATGTGATCTTTATTTTAATAAGGAAATTGTACTCAAGAAATAATTGTGAGTAACTTCAGTAGCACAAAGAAAATGGCTGGTCACTGAGGAACTTTTTAGAGTGTGTCTTTTATAATTGTTTAAACTGAAGGAAGAATGGGGCAGAAAATTCTGGCATTAGACCCTTGAGAGAAGAGTGAAGAAGTTAGCAAATAACAGTGGAGTACAAGAAAAATAATGGTAAGGACATAAAATTGTTTAACTGCTGAGGAACTGTATACTTTTGGTAACAGTCTGCAGTTATATTAGCCTGTGGCTGACTTCTTTTTTCCTATAGAAGGAATCAGTGAGATTTCAACAAAGAAACTTCAACAGATTGTGCAAAATGTCTCAGCCCATGAAGGTGTTTAGGGTGTCAAAGTTTATTAATTACAAATGGTGAAGAGAAGGCAGGAAGTATAGTACTGTGTACGGAGGAATATAGAAATTGTTTCAAACTTAATTTTGTTCTTTGTCCTATTGCTATTGTTTTTCCTATTTACTTGACATGGCAACTCTACACTGTATTATTGCCTAAATGTTACATAATATACAAATAAGACATAGTAGAGATCAGTGACTCAGAGCTCAGCAAAAGAACCAAGAAAATCATGCCCCGAGCCTACACTGTTTCTTCAGAACATCTGTCAGTTGGGAACATGCTTTACCATATTGTCCAAAGAGTAAAACCCAGAAGTGCATTTTACCCAAAAGACAGAAAAAATTCCTTATCCTCCAATATGTACTGTTCCATGATATGTAGGGAAAGTGAGCTTAACATTGGATTTTTAAAAACAAGAATGACCCAACAATTACATCTGCATAAAGTCCTCTTGAAATGGATCCTGTAGAGCACCAGATTGGAACACAAGCATATTTTGATAGACCTGCCAGGATACATTAGCTACAAAGCACTTGTCAGGATTGACCTACTGACCTGATTAGTGGCTTGGCTCAATGTTTTCCATCTGGAAGCTGAAAGGTGTGTGCCAAATACAATGGTCAGAGTTTTGGCAAGGTGGAAATTGAGCTGTTCTTTCAAATGGAGCCATGCTAACAGGTTCATTTAACTCCGAGAACAACTACTCGAATGTCTCAGTAATGTCATGCTTAGTGGTGTGGAAAATACATAGGCTTTGGAGCTTTACACACTATGGTTTGAATTGATTTGACCACTTAATAGTTTGTCAATTACAGTACCACCTTCAGGTTCAGGTTCTCCTAAATCTATGAAGTAGCAACAATGATCTGTCTCTGACTGAGTTGTTTTAAGCATTAGAAAGAGCACTGTCTGATACAAGGATGGGATGTTTACCAAGTTTTCATTGTTGCTCAGCAATGTATAAAATATTTTTTTTCAAAATTATCTACATTGAGAAAGGACTTCCTTACCTAGATACTATTATCTCAGCTATATATAAGGGTGAAATATAAAGTTTAGGGCAATACAATACCTTATATTTGGTATAAAATCCCATGTGTGGAATGTAGTTTAATGTTAGCAGTTACTCCAAACTATTTGTGATTCAAAGTGAGATAAAACTAACTTCTGGTGTCATTGTTAGGATTTTTTATTCTAGGTTTTGTGTGGAATGATTGGCTAATGACCAATCCTGGTTCCATAAAGTAGGAAAAAGCTCCAGAAAGTTTGTCCAGTTTTTTAATGATACATAAGACAGTGAACTTTGTTGTAGCCAGAGAGGCAACTGCCCCTGGGTCCCACTGCTGGACACAGGCCACTCTGGGATGACCTGACCAATTTGGGCTCAGTTTCCTGCCAATCAGCGGGCTTTGCAGGAAGGCTCCCCTTTTCCAAGACTGCAGGCAGACACTGCAGTCTCCACACCCTGCCCTCACACCCATCTGCCTGAGACCCCAGCCACTTCCTGAGACTCAGAGACCAGCCCCAAGCTTCCATCCTGCCCAGGAACTCCCATCTGGACCAGAGACCAGAGAAACTCCTATCTGGACAAGAGGAGCTCCCATCTGGACAAAATAAGGAGACCCCAGGGACTTCCCAGGACTCAGAGTCCAGCCCCCCAGCTCCTATCCAGGCACTCACATCAGGACCAGAACTCCCAACAAGCCCAGAGCTTCCATCTGGACCAGAGAGAGGCTCCCTAAATCTGTCAACTCTCTCTGGACCAAGTACACTGATTAGACCAAGAACGAAGACAAGAGGAGATGGGCAGACTTCAAGGCAGAAGTACATATAACAAAATAAAGAGCAATACAGCATCACCAGAACCTAGCCCTTCTCCAACAGCTAGACCTGAACATCACAGAATGGAAGAAAAAGAAGAAAACAACCTTATAAGTAACATCATGAAGAGGCTAGAGCCTTATATAGAAGAAATCAGAAATAAAGTAGAGGAACAGACAAACAAAAAATGGGAAGAACACTATAAAAAACTAGAGGAAAGGACAATTAAAGCAGAAGAAAACAATAAATCCTTGAATGAAAATCATGAAAATGCAAGGGAGACAATACAAGACCTGAAGAGGGAAATAGAAAAAAATGAAGAAGACACTAGCAGAAGGAATGTTGGAAGTAGAAAATCTGAGTAAACAAACAAAAACTTCAGAGGCAAGTATAACCAACAGAATGCAAGAGATGGAAGAGAGAATCTCTGGTGTTGAAGATACAGTAGAAGAAATAGATTCATCAGTCAAAGAAAACACTAAAACCAACCAAGTCATGACCCAACATGTCCAAGAAATTTGGGACATCATGAAAAGACCAGACCTATGAATAATGTGGATAGAGGAAGGAGAAGAATACCAACTCAAAGGCACAGAAAATATATTTAACAAGATCATAGAAGAAAACTTTCCCACCTTAAAGAACAAAATGCCTATGAAGATACAAGAAGCCTATAGAACACCAAACAGATTACACACCCCAAAAAAGTTACCTCACCACATAATAATTAAACAACTACACGTAAAAAATAAAGAATATTAAGGGCAGCAAAGGAAAAAGGCCAAGTGACTTATAAAGGCAAACCCATCAGAATAACACATGATTTCTTCATGGAGACTTTGAAAGCCAGAAGGACCTGGACAGATATAATACAGACACTAAGAGATCATGGATGCCAGCCTAGACTAATATACCCAGCAAAACTTTCAATCATCACAGATGGAGTGAACAAGACCTTCTAAGAAAAAACAAGATTTAAACAATTCTTATCCACAAACCAAGCTCTATAGAAAGCACTAGAAGGAAAATTCCAACCTAAGGAAGGCAGATACACCCATGAAAACACAGGAAAGAGATAACACCACAGCAGTAAACCCCAAAGAAGAGAAGTACATACACACTACCACCAAAAAATAAAAATAACAACAGGAACGAACAATCACTGGTCATTAATATCCCTTAATACCAATGGAATTAATTCACCTATAAAAAGACACAGACTAACAGAATGGATACGAAAACAGGACCCATCTTTCTGCTGCATACAAGAAACACACCTCAAATTCAAAGACAGACACCTCCTAAAAATAAAAGGCTGGGAAAAGACTTTCCAATCTAATGGTCTTAAGAAGCAAGCTGGTGTAGCCATCCTAATATCCATCAAAATAGACTTCAAACTAAAATCAATCAAAAGAGATGATGAAGGACATTACATACTCTCAATCAAAAGAGATGATGAAGGACATTACATACTCATCACAGGAAAGATCCACCAAGATGAAGTCTCCATTCTGACATTTATGCTCCAAACACAAGGGCACCCACATATGTAAAAGAAACATTACTAAAGCTTAAATCACATATAAACCCCACACATTAATAGTGGGAGACTTCAACACCCCACTTTCACCTCTGGACAGATCAGCCAAATTGAAACTTAACAGAGAAGTAATGAACTTAACTGATGTTATGGCTCAAATGGAATTAATCATTATCTACAGAACATTCCATCCAAACAAAAAAGAATATACCATCTTCTCAGCACCCCATGGAACCTTCTCTAAAATCAACCACATACTTGGCCACAAAGCAAATCTCAGCAGATACAAAACAATTGGAATAACCTCCTGTGTACTATCAGACCACCATGGTTTAAAGTTAGATTTCAACAGCAGAAAAAACTACAGAAATCCTACAATCTCATGGAAACTGAATAATGCTCAACTGAATCACCAATGGGTTAAGGAAGAAATAAAGAAAGAAATTAAAGATTTCCTAGAGATCAATGAAAATGAATATACCACAAACGCAGACTTATGGGATACTATGAAAGCAGTGCTAAGAGGGAAAATCATAGCACTGAATGCCCACATAAAGAAGCTGGAGAAATGTAATGCTAGTGACTTGACAGCATACCTGAAAGCCCTTGAACAGGAAGAAACAAAGTCTCCCAGGAGGAACAGACACCAGGAAATCATCAAATTGAGAGCTGAAATCAATAAAATAGAAATAAAGAGAACAATACAAAGGATTAATGAAACAAAGAGTTGGTTCTTTGAGAAGATCAACAAGATAGACAAGCCCTTATCCAAACTAACCAAAAGACAGAGAGAGAGCATCCAAATTAAAAAAATCAGAAATGGAAAGGGGGACATAATAACAGACAAGGAGGAAATCCAGAGAATCATCAGGTCATACTTCAAAAACCTCTACTCCACAAAACTGGAAAATCTAAAAGAAATGGATAATTTTAAGAATAGGTACCACATACCTAAGTTAAATCAAGACCAGATAAACCATTTAAATAGTCCAATAACCCCTAAGGAAATAGAATCAGTCATTAAAAGTCTCCCAACCAAAAAAAGCCCTGGACCTGATGGTTTCACTGCAGAATTCTACCAGATCTTCAAAGAAGACTTAATACCAATACTCTCTAAATTGTTCCACACAATAGAAGCAGAAGGCATATTACCAAACTCCTTCTATGAGGCTACAATTACCCTGATTCATAAACCAAACAATGATGCAACAAAGAAAGAGAACTACAGACCAAACTCCCTCATGAACATTGATGCAAAAATACTCAATAAAATTCTGGCAAACAGACTCCAAGAACACATCAAAACAATTATCCACCATGATCAAGTAGGCTTCATTCCAGGAACACAAGGGTGGTTCAACATAATTCTGTCAATGTAATACACCATATAAACAAACTCAAAGAAAAAAAACACATAATCATCTCACTATATGCAGAAAGGGCATTTGACAAAATCCAACACCCCTTCATGATAAAGGTCTTGGAGCGATCAGGAATATAGGGAACATACCTAAACAAAATAAAGGCAATCTACAGCAAGCCAACAGCAAACATCAAATTAAGTGGAGAGAAACTCAAAGCAATAGCACTAAAATCAGGAACAAGGCAAGGCTGTCCCCTCTCCCCATACTTATTCAATATAGTACTTGAAGTTCCAGCCAGAGCTATAAGACAACATAAAGAGATTAAGGGAATACAAATTGGAAAGGAAGAAGTCAAGCTCTCCCTATTTGCAGATGACATGATAGTATACATGAGTGACCCCAAAAATTCAACAAAGGAACTGATACAGCTAATAAAAACCTTCAGCAACATTGCAGGATACAAGGTCAACTCAAAAAAATCAGTAGCCTTCCTATATACAATAGACAAAGAGTCTGAGAAGGAAATCAGAGATGCATCACCCTTTACAATAGCCACAAATGATATAAAATACCTTGGGGTTATGCTAACTAAGCATGTGAAGGACCTATATGACAAGAACTTTAAGACCCTGAAAAAAGAATTTGAAGAAGATGTCAGAAAATGGAAAGATCTCCCATGCTCATGGATAGGCAGGATTAACATAGTAAATGTGACAATCTTACCAAAAGCAATCCACAGATTCAACGCAATTCCCATCAAATTACCAACACAGTTCTTCACAGATCTAGAAAGAATAATACTCAACTTCATATGGAAAAACAAAAACCCAGGATAGCCAAAAGAATCCTGTACAATAAAACAACCTCTGGACGCATCATGATCTATGACCTCAACCTCTACTATAGAGCTATGGTAATAAACACAGCTTGGTACTGGCATAAAAACCGACATGTGGACCAATGGAATCTAATTGAAGACCCTGACAATAACCCGCACACCTATGAACATATAATTTTGACAAAGAAGCCAAAAATGTACAATGGAAAAAAGAAAGCATCTTCAACAAATGGTGCTGGCATAACTGGATGTCAATGTGTAGAAGGCTGCAAATAGATCCATATCTGTCACAGTGCACAAATCCAAGTGGATCAAGCACCTCAACATAAATCCAGCTACTCTGAACCTGATAGTAGAGAAAGTAGGAAAGTACTCTTGAACGCATTGGCACCAGAGATCACTTTCTAAATATAACACCAGTAGCACAGACACTGAGAGAAACAATCAATCAATGGGACCTGTTGAAACTGAGAAGCTTTTGTAGAGCAAAGGACATGGTCAAGAAGACAAAGCGACAGCCTACAGAATGGGAAAAGGTCTCCACCAAGCCCACATCTGACAGAGGGCTGATATCCAGAATATATAAAGAACTTAAGAAATTAGACATCAAAAAACAGAGAATTCTCAACAGAGGAAGTTCTAATGGCTGAAAGACATTTAAGGAATTGCTCAACATCTCTAATTATCTGAGAAATGCAAGTCAAAACGACTCTGAGATACCACTTTACACCTGTCAGAATGGCTAAGATCAAAAGCACAGAAGACAGCTTGTGCTGGAGAGGATGTGGAGCAAGGGGAACTCTCCTCCACTGCTGGTGGGAATGCAAGCTTGTACAGCCACTTTGGAAATCAATATAGCGCTTCCTTAGAAAATTGGGAATTCATCTCCCCCAAGACCCAGCTATAGCACTCTTGGGCATATACCCAAGGAATGCTCAATCATACCACAAGGGCATTTGCTCAGCTAAGTTCGTATCAGCATTGTTTGTAACAGCCAGAACCTGGAAACAACCTAGATGCCCTTTAACTGAAGAATGGATCAAGAAAATATGGTACATATACACAATGGAGTACTACTCAACAGAGAAAAACAATGACATCATGAGGTTTGCAGGCAAATGGATGGATCTAGAAAAAATCATCCTGAGTGAGGTAACCCAGACTCAGAAGTACAAACATGGTATGTACTCACTCATAGGAGTATAGTAGATGTAAAACAAATATGACTAGACTGCTACTCAACTCCAGGGAGGCTACCTAGAAAATGGGACCCTAGGAAAGACCCAAGGATCACCCAATGATAGGGAAATGGATGAGATCTACATGAACAACCTGGACAACAGTGGGAGTAATGAAGGGCAAGATTTGAGGGAAAGAAAGCTTAGGGGAGCAGGAGATCCCAGCTGGATCAAGAACAGAAAGGGAGAACGAGGAATAACAGACCATGATAAATGAAGACCATGTGAGAACAGGAATAGGCAGAGTGCTGGAGAGGTCCCCAGAAATCCACAATGATATATCCTCTGTAGTCTGCTGGCAATGGTCGAGAGAAAGCCTGATCTGACTTAGTCTGGTGATCAGATGACTAAACACTCTAACAGTCGTCTTGGAACTCTCATTCAATAAGTGATGGAAGTGGATGCAGAGATCTTCATCCATGCCCCAGATGGAGCTCCAGGTGTCTAAATGTCGAGAAAGACGTGGGTCTGCAAGAGCGTGAATTGTTGAATCCAAGATTGCAAAAAGCACAGGGACAAATAGCCAAATGAATGGAAGCACATGAATTATGAACCAAAGGCTGTGGAGCCCCCAGCTTGATCAGGCCCTCTGGATAAGTGAGACAATTGAATAGCTTGATCTGTTTGGGAGGCACCCAGTCTCTTGGACCAGGATCTGTCCTTAGTGCATGAGCTGGCTGTTTGAAACCTTGGGCTTACACAGGGACACTTTGCTCAGTCTGGAAGGAAGTGACAGGACCTGCCTGTACTGAATCCACCATGTTTAAATGAATCCCCAGGGGTACCTTGATCCTGGAGGACATGGGAATGGAGGGGAGGGGGGCTGGGGGGAAGGTGGGGGTGGGGGCGGGAGTGGGGAGGACAGGGGAACCAATGGCTGATGTATAAAATTTTAAACACTTAATAATAAAGAAAAAAAAAAAGACAGTGAACTGTTCTTTGTGATTGTAATTGATCAAAGTACTAGCTAATTCGGGGTTGGGGATTTAGCTCAGTGGTAGAGTGCTTGCCTAGCAAGCACAAGGCCCTGGGTTCGATCCTCAGCTCAAAAAAAAAAAAACTTAACTAATTAATTTGTGTTCTTAACTATCTTACTGGGCATCCTCTAAAAATGTAATAAGGAACTTTTGAATACAAAACAACTTCTCATTTACTAGGAAAAATGAATTGTAGATGAGATTTCTAATAATTACATTATGTGCCATTAACAGTACATGTTTAAATGTGGAACACACTTCTTTTTTAAATTTTCCTTTCTTTTATTTTTACTTGTCTCTCGTATATTACCTCTGAACTTCAGTTTCCCATCACTGATCTTCCTGTCTCCCCTGTACCTCTTCTTTGCCACAGGTTCATCCCTTACCCCCATCCTTCCTCCCCTCACAAAAGACTTAGATTAGATCCCTACAGGTTTTCTGATCTCTGCAATCCCTCCATGAATCCTAGTCAGTTGATTCTGTGAGCCATGTTCTCGTGGTATCCCTTACCCTCTGATTCCATCAATCTTTCCTCCCCATCCTTTGCAGGACTCCCTGAGCTCTGTCTAATGGTTGGCTGTGTGACTCCACATCAGCTCCTCTCAGTTGCTGAATGAAGTCTGTTTGGTCTGTCAGATGATGATTCTGCTGGCCTCTGGTCCCAGAACACTCTGCAGGCAGGACAAACTGTAGGTTGAAGGTTTGTGGCTGTTTTGGCATCCCAGTCCCTCCACTTGAGGTCTTGCCTGGTTACAGAAGATGGCCGGTTCAGTCTCCATGTCTCCCATTACTAGGAGTCTTTGATAGGGTTACCATTGTGTATTCCATGGAGTTCCCATTGCACTAGGCTCTACCTTCTACCTTAAATGCCCTCTAATTCCAGTTATTTCTCCAAGTATTCCCTGCCATTTCCAACTGCACCTGCCCCCAGTCCTTTCTCTCTTCCTGATGCCTGGAGACCTTGATGTAGAACTCCAGTTCCTACTCCACCATCATGTCTGCCTGTGTGTAGTCATACTTTCCACCTTGCTGATAATGGACTAAACCTCTGATACTGTAGGCAAGTCCAAATTAAATGTTTTCCTTCATAAGCGAGGTCATGGTCATGTCTTTTCACAACAACAGAACACTGACTAACAATATTACTTTGATAAGAAGTGTTAAAGGATATTGGGCACAATCAATGAGTGATAATGAATTATGAAAGGTATGATATAATCAACGGACTATTAAACCATTGGATAAATAATTTGATGGTATTATTGAGACATGATAGAAACTTTCATAGTGTTTAATTAAAGGATGTAGTTTACTGAAGGCATATAGTTTTTAACATCTATAACTTGGCATGGTTAGCTGAGCAAAAATGTTTTGTCCAGCCCTGCTTTCTGCTTTGATATTCTGCCACACTCCAGGTCCAGAGTAATGAAACAAGCCTGTAATGAACTGAATTCTCTGAAACCATGAATCAAATCAGATCTATCATCACTTCCAACAGTTTTCCTTTTACATGTTTGCCGTGACGATGAAAGTCTTGTATACTAGGTATATGTATATATATATATATATATTACATGAATTTATGGCTTATAACATTTTCAACTTCAAAGAGCTTATTGGTGTGTAACTCTATTATAAATTAAAAACATCTGAAATCAATAAATAGCATTCATTTTCCTTTAAGAATATTACTCACCAGAATTTTCTAATAGTAACCTGGGACACCAGAGATCTTGATTTTCATAGTAGAGTCACTAAGGATCTCTGTACTTTTCACACAAATATAAACACATTGGGTGGCAAAGGAGGTCTAATTTCCTTTTAGGTAAGGTAATGATCTATTGGAACATTATTTTGGAAATAATGCTAAAAATGTGAGATCACTCTGAAAAATAACTTATTATTAAGTATGCTAAAAATCAAATATACCTTATGCCGTCCATCTGGATCACATGATTCATTATATTCTCTTCAAAATTAAAGTTCAGAGCTATGGAATTCATTGAAGTTTACACTGAAAATGAAGTTACAAAGAAAAAATGATGTGTTCCTTGATTCTAGTGCTATAAGTATTTGATGTTCCATGTAGAAATTAAGAAAATGTGATATACTGAGGGCTGCAGTGGACATACCAATATATAAAAGTTTTAAGAAAAAAATGTAGTGTTCAAAGAGTAAACTGCTTTCTTCTAAGTATCAGGTTTACACATTTACATAGCAACCTCATTTAATAAACAATGAGAATGCCCATTAGCACAAAATGGACAGTCATAAAAACAAAAATGTTGTCACTATGCTTATATGTTCATGTCCTTCCTATATCATGAGTGTTTTCCCATTCTTCATGTTTTAAAATTTAGCTACTTATGGAATCTTACTATAAATAATGAATAATGTTTTGCTGTGATTTTTGTAAATACATTTACAAAATATAAATAGAGTTGAGGAATATATTCATTGTCATTGACATTTACTGGAGGAAAAATTTGAAGCAATACCTTTTTGCCGATTGGTGTCATATCTGTATGGTCTGTGGCAGAAAGGATGAACCCATTAATTGATGTAACGTCTCATCAGTCTATGGCCAACACACCACTGTCCTCTGCTCATTGTAGAGCCTCATGATGTAACATAATAAAATAAAGCAAAACCATATATCTAATTATACTTTTAAAATGCACTGTCATTGGATTGAGGCTTTTACTCAACATACCACTGGAGTCTGAGGTCCCCTGTGAAAGGAAATGGGGCATGGAGGATGAGAATCAGGGGAGAGGAGGATGAGAATCAGGGGAGAGGATAAGAATCAGGAGGAGAGGATGAGAATCAAGAGGAGTAGAGGATGAGAATCAGGAGGAGAGGAGGATGAGAATCAGGAGGAGAAGAGGATGAGAATCAGGAGGAGAGGAGGATGAGAATCAGACATGCACTGATTTCTACAGTGCAAAGGGGCTGTCCTTAGTTGTTGCTACTAGAGATGGCATATAATGCAATGTTTCTTAGATCTGAGGTTTAATTAAAATCTGTTTCTATAATTGTGTATGAAATGAACTTTATGCTCACATAAGGATGTGAAATAATAAGTAATCATCCAAGAAATTGAATTTTCTAAAGTGAAGTAAAAATGGTCATTTAAATTATAATATGGATCTTAAATCTAGATCTATGTTACAGAGAAACAGTTTGCTTTTCCTTTCTTTTATTTTTCTTTTTTGTTTTGCCTCATCATTTCACAATGCAAAATTTATACTACAGAAAATGTAGAGGGCTCCTTCAAAGTCACCTGGCTACTGGGGGGAAAGGAAGCATCTTATACAGGTTTTCTAATAATCTCTCCTTTAAATACCATTAAGTATGTCAAGGACATCATCGTTACTTTTACATCTCCAGAATGTAACCATTCTTTAACCCTCCACTGCCCCATATGCCTGCCGCTCTTGATAATTACCCAGAGCCTGCTCTGCCAGTGTCTTTTTGATGACTGTTTCATGCCCCCTTATCTTGACTATATTAACAACGTGGAAACAGGACTGCCTAATTCTTCTATTTCTCTTTAATCCACTGAAGGCACTTTTATCACTAGGAAAAAGATGGCCCTCAAAAGAAAAATAGGGCACTTCCGAAGGAATATGGTAAAATCAATCTTTGGCAGAAAGAGAACAATATTTGGAACTATAAAGTATCTTCAAAATCAATTGTTCTTGACTTGTAACTCTAATCATATAATTTGCTTCATTTGCAACTCCCAGCATCTTCTAATTGCCAAATAAATTGTCTTAGTTTATCAGTATGCTTTTTTTTTTTTTTTTTCAAGACAGGGTTTCTCTGTAGTTTTGGTGTCTGTCTTGGAACTCACTTTGTAGCCCAGGCTGTCCTTGAACTCACAGAGATCTGCCTGCCCTTGCCTCCCGAGTGCTGGGAGTAAAGGCGTGTGCCACTGTCCTATGTAAGAGCACTCCCTCCCAACATTGTCTGGTCTGTCTTTTTAGCCATTTTCTCAATTTTTTTTTTTTAACAGAGAAATTACCTACACTCTGAGTTGACTGAATATTATTTAAATTTATGTCTCATAATGTCTACTTATATTTTGAAGGTTTTAAAAGAGTAGTGTGTAGATATCAAAGCAGAAGAATGATTCACCCAACATACATAATAAATCAAAATAGAAAAAATATTTATTAGATAAATTCTTATTTTTTATAGGAATGAATTATGTCAATGGGGATAGCAACTGGTCCTCCTTTTCCAAAACTGAAGTGTAAATTTCCATGTACATATAGAATATAAAACTCAGTGTTATAGAATTAAGAAGTTGACTCTTTTAGAAAATGACTAAATTATGAAGGCTTAATGCTCATGAATGAGCTACTTGGCCTTTATAAAAGGTGTTGAAAGGGAATGTCTTATCTCTCCTGCCAGTCAGCAAAGTAAAGAATCTCCTATAAAAACAGAAGAAATTACAGGTTGGGGATTTAGCTCAGTGGTAGAGTGCTTGCCTAGCAAGCACAAGGCCTGGGTTCGGTCCTCAGCTCCAAAGTTAGAAGGAGAAGAAGGAGAAGAAGAAGGAGAAGGAGAAGGAGAAGAAGGAGAAGAAGAAGAAATTCAATCTGGTAACTTTATACCCCCCCCATCTCAAGAAGAGGTAGCAGTAAATAGTTTGTTGTGGAAACTTTGCCCAACTGACTAGAGCTTCCTAAAAAAGTACTTGGTACTGAGAATAAGGTACTTTTGTAACATGTTCCTAAAATTCTGGAAATGGCTTTGGAACTGGGTGATGTGAAGAGTTAGAAATGTTTGGAGGTAAATGTTTGAAATGTCTGTCTCATTACTAGTGATACCCAGGGCTGATTCTGATAGAAGAGAATACTAGAGACAGCCTCATTTTGCACAGCAGCCATTTACTGATTGGAATTTTACTAGAAATATGGATAAGAAAGACATTTATCAGAAGTCTTCATGAAGGAAATAGAGAATGAATGATTGAAAAATTGAGGAGAATCATCCTTGTTATAAAATTACAAAACTGGACTACATTATATGTGCCTTATTGTTGCAAGGAAGGTAAGATTTAGAGGCAATAAAATAGGGAATTTTTCAAAAGAAATACGCAATGCTATATTTGAAGGTATAGAATGGTTTCCCTTTATTGATTGTAGCAAAATTAAAAGAAGAGCAAAAGGGAAGATTGGGACAACCTAAATATTTGTAAAATCCCCATCTAGAAGTATTAGAACAGATTTTTAAAAGCTACTCAGAGGAGAATACTGAGGACAGTCAGGTGGCCACTTGAGAAGACTATTAATGCAGAAGAGCAGAAGCCACATGCTCCTCATCAAGACAATAAAAACATGATCTCATGGGCATTTCAGAGATTTTTCTGGATTATTTACCCTCCAGAAGCTCAGAAAGTCAGGAATTTAGGATTTTAATAATTTCAGGGTTCAGTCGTTGGCTTCTCAAAGTCCATTCAAGTCCAGAAAAGATTCACATTGACTCTCTAAATGGCACAGAGACTAGAAGGGATGCATATAGTGAGAGAATTGTACCTTGATTCTAGATTTTTAAAAATGTTGTGGCAGAA
This sequence comes from Onychomys torridus, assembly GCF_903995425.1. Classification (NCBI taxonomy): domain Eukaryota; kingdom Metazoa; phylum Chordata; class Mammalia; order Rodentia; family Cricetidae; genus Onychomys; species Onychomys torridus. The sequence goes on from NC_050447.1 coordinate 28,861,013, forward strand.
CGTGGAGGCTAGGCAGAGATCATGGGCAGACATCATGCCATAAACTTGCATGTACTTATGGTCTTGGGCTTAAACTTGGTGGCCAGGGAATGAAGAAATCATAAACACATGAAAACAGAAAAGCCATAGACAGGTGGACTCGGCTGTCTCATAAAGAAATTGCACCACTCAAGAAGCTCAGCCTATTCATGTTATACACTTAAACAGAGCCAGGGCTATTGCATTCACCTTAACAGGAAAGCTGACTGTATGGTATATAGCTGAATCAAGGAGTTGGGTTTAGCTAATCACAGTGGGAACAACCTCTTACAAGAGTGGTCCTCAGGACAGATATCCTGCAGGGAGACAGTTACAGTTGATATTTCTTCACATACTGTCAACACTGACATACAGACCAGGGGATAGGTTCATCATTCTTTTGAGTCTCAACACTGGGCCGAAGTCTTTGCCATTTTATTAAGGTTAAGGTCCTTGACAGGCTCATTCCCATGTTAACAGAACATATTCACATAAAACTTCACGTATTCAGGGCTTTACCTACTCCCCAAACCGCTGAAGACAGCGTATTTCTGTCAATTCATTGTTGATATTGGGAGAAGTGAAAGCCCCAAAACCTCCAATGTGAAAAAGCCACGGGTGTGGGATTCCATCCAGTGAATGAACTCTGGGCTGTGGGAGCTCAGTCTCACCATGTGTGACTGGATGCAGAACTTCTGGTGCCTTGGGTCTGCAGGCATGCGTGCGCGCGCGCACGCGCGCACACACACACACACACACACACACACACACACACACACCCTCCATATACTCTCACACACATACACACAATTAAAAAATAAATCTTAAAAATAAAGATGTGGCCCACTGAGCATGATTAAGACATTAAGTTCCACGTCCATGGATAGTTTGTGCCCTGAAATGGAAAGGAGCCTCCTCGCTCTTTTCCAGCAGGTAGAGACATAGCAACAGGTTGCCATCTATGGAGCAGAGAACAAGCCACTACTGGAAATCTGCAGATTGCTTAGATTTGAACTTCCCAGACTTCAGACTGTTTAAAAAATGAACTACTGCTTTAAGTTTCTCATTGGAGGATTTTGTTTTAGTGGTTCAGTGGGATGAAGAAAATATGAAGCCACCTTATTCCTATAAACTGTTAGATGTGTTTTCTCCTTTCTTCTTTCTTAGTTTACCTAGATTACCAATGAATATTTCAAATAACCCAATTTAAAACTGAGTCTCTCCTTCGGTTTATAAGTTTCAATGTTGTTTAAGTTTTCATTGATTCTTTTCTGTTTATCTGAATTCTTTTATTTAAATTGGACATGTTTCCTTAATCACAAATTTGGGAAATTAGATTTGTCATTTTAATGTCATTTTCTAATTTTCATGAATGTTTATTTGATGCTGTAAAGTTCCCATTATTCACTGATTTATCCATGGCTCAGAAAATTGTTGCTTGGCTCTTTTGCTTTAAATTGTTTGATTTTATGTTGGGTTGAGAATGTAATATGTTTGATTATTTTCCTTTCAAATTTTAAGGTGATCTTTTTTTTCTTATGTGTTTGTATGTATATATGTGTCTAAGTATGCATGGTATATGAACACATATGTAGGTGCACATGCTTATGCATGTGTGTGGAAGCCATTGAAAGATGTGTATACTTCCATTTCACTTTACATGGACAGACTTGCATACTTTGTCCCTTCTCATGCTGTTATTCTCTTAAGAGAAGGTTTCTCACAGTACCTGGAACTGAGATAATCAGAAATCTCCAATGTTCCATTTCTGCTCATCACAGGGCTAGGACTGCAGGTGTGTGCATACAGCTATGCCTGTCTTTTTAAGTTGAGTGCTAGGATCTGAACTCAGGTCCTTTATATTTGTGTGAATAGGATATGTTTACCCCCATGAGCCATATGTACACCCTCCCAGGTGAGTTTTATGTCACAGAATGTGTTCTAGCCTAGAAAACAGCCCATGCTGTTGCTAAATGGAGTGTTCTATAAATGTCAATTAGATCAAGTTGATTGATAGTTTGGTTTATGTCAGCAATATAAAAATGATTTTATGTCTCTTTGATGTATCTGTTACTGAAAGATAGATGTTGAATCTTCAGTAATAGTAGTAAATATGTCTATTTATCATTGCAATCCTACAAATATTTAACTATTGTGGTTTAATAGACTGTTAGGCATACACACAATAATTATTTTGTTCACTGGGGAATTGATTACTTTATGATATTAAATGCTCACCTTTATCTCAAATTTACATTTCCCTACAATTAACATAGAACAATAACATTGCTTTATTTGTTCTAAGCAAAGAATATCATTGTCATCTGTTACTTTTAGCCTGCATGACTATGTAACTAAAATATCTCTTTTGTGGACCACACATAATTATTGGGATACTTTTTTGTCCACCTACACACTGTTTTTGAATTGGGAATGGGTTTTGCTATGTAGTCCAAGCTGTCTTTGGATGTAACAACCTTCCTGTCTTGGCCTTCCAAGTGCTAGAAGTATAGGTGGGTTTCACCATATACAGCTTTAAATGCTATATATTGTTTGTTATAATTTGAAGTTATTTATTTGGCACAGACTAATACCTGTCCTGTTTTACTCTTACATTAATAGTATTAGTTCTTTTATTCTTCTTTTTCTCTTTCTCTAGTTAACCTGTTTAGAATGTTTCCTGCTTTATCACCTCTCTTGGTACGTGAAATAAACTTTTTGTTTGATTACAGACAAGGTATCATAATGCAGGCCACACAATTCTCCTTCCTTAGCTTCCCAAGTGATTAAGATATAGGTGTATTACATTGTGTAATATAATATTCTTTACAATGTTTTACTCAGTTTTCAGTTCAAGGTTTCACTAATCTTCACATGGTGCAGTGACTTCATTCACAGAGGATAGGTTACCTACTTCCAGCCTCATTGAGCACAATGACTATGGTGAACAGATATATACACAAGCAAAACAACTACATACATAAAATGAAACAAAAAACCTTCACATTATTCCTTATCCAATGTTTTCTCATTCTATACATAAACTAAAATTTCTGAACTATATTTTTCAACACTAAAGAATTCTCTTAAAAATCACTTGCTGAATATGTCTGCTGGTGATGGATTACATCTACTTTTGTATATATTTTTGATGCTCTATTTTTCTCTCAGTACTTTAATATTATGCTAAATTCTCTTCTTGTTTATACAGTGTCTATTGAGAAAATTGGAGTAATTTCTTGGTAGTTAAGCTAGCTTCCTCCATTCCTGTGGCTTCTTTTAAATCTCATTGCTTATTTTTGGTGCTCTGTAGATTGGATATGACACTTCTATATGTATATGTAGTTTTGTTATTTAGAATTTTACTTTGAGATATTTTCTGAAGTTCCTGAATATTTATTTTATATTATAATTAATTTTAAGCTTCCTAGCCATATATTTGTTCTACTCCACTTTTTCTATTTTTCCAAAGTAATGCATATTATAATGATAGGATATTTAAATATTAATAATAATTTTGATATATAATAATTGTCCTATAGTTTTGGCACATTTTCTGAGTTTTATATATTATTCAGTTTATCCTTCCTTATGATTGAATTTTAGTTTAGGAGGTGATTTGTCTTTAAGTTCATTAATTCCTTCCATGTCCAACATTCAGAGAAACCACAGAGGCAGATCCTTCCTTTCTGTTCCAGTGGCTTTCATTTCTACCCCTTCCTTCTGATGGTTCTGTAGCATTCCCTTCACTCTGCTCACAATTAACCATCTGCTCCTGCATGCTGTCTATGTTTCCGTTAGATCCCTGAACATATTAATCATAGTTATTTAAAATTCTCTATCTGATCCTTGGACACCATCATTCCCGAGTTTAGACCTGTTGCTTACTTTGCTAGTATAGACAGTTTTCTTTTGATTTCTGGCATGCCTTGCAATTTTTGTTGTTAAAAAATGGACCTACTATATCAGATAATGGAAACCAAGACAAATAATTATCTAATATGATAGTGTATTTTAATGTGTCCAGAACTGGGGTGTCTTCAATGAGTGCTGTAACCATTGATCCTGAAGTCTTTAAAATCCATTAATGTCTTTGCTTCTGTCTCCCTGCACAACCTGGGTCTTCCATAAGAAACTATCTTCAGAGGAAGCCAGTGTCTTGACACCTTTCCAACTGCAATATACTCTTAGATACAGGATGATGCACATCACAGAAACAGTGTTTAGGAGGATGCACCTCATACACTCTTATCATCAGATGATGGACTTTGAGTTGTCTGTGTCACTGGGCTGCCATACTCACCTTGTTCTCAGCCCTTTGGTCCCACATAGGTGAGAAATAAAAAAAAAGGCTCCTGGGGATAATTAGCTTTTCTTTCTATGTATTAAATAAAAGCATTGACAAAGCATATCTTAGCCTTAAACTCCCTATTACAGACAATGCATTTATGGTATTCAATTATGATGACAATTCTCAGTCATTAGTCAGAACCGAAAGAGAATCTCAGATCGTTGCCACAAGAACCTGGTGGAGTAGCCTGCTCTGTTCCTGTGGGATGAGTGTGCTCCTTTTCCATCAGCATATCACACTTACCATGGCCTCTCCCTCTCAGCTCATTACTCTGTTGTCTTCTGCTCTTGAGAAGCAGGTCGTGTTCAGGACCCTTTGGATTCACTTTCCTCTACAGATTATGGAGATAATTCTCTGAGAATTAATTAGCCATTGAATTTATGATTTTTTTAAAATAAATCTTCATATTTTTTCCACCTTTTAGTATAAGAGTGACAACTTCCAAAATTCTATTGCATCAATGTTCAAACCAAAGTCTTGTAGAATACATATATAGTACCCACCAATTACTTTTGTTTGATTTTAATATATCTGAAGCAGATATACATACCAGGTAACTTAATTTGTTGTCAAAATGTAAGTATAAATGTATTCTTAAAAATTTGCAGAGGGTGGGGTGATGATTAGGTAAATATAGTGCTTGCTGCTCAAGCTTGGGAATCAGAGTTTGAATCTCCAGGACTCAAATAAAAGCCCATTAGCATTTTGGCATGCTTGTAATCTCAATACTCAAGCAAAAGAAAAGGAAGAGAACAAGTTAACTAGATAGACTCAAGTGAACTCTTTTTAAAAAGTATGTGTCTCTTCATATTTTTATTTGAGTTACAGGACATTGTGTGGTAGCCTATTATTTGTAGCACAAAAAGGAATCACACAAGTCTTGGTTCTTGTCACATAGCCTAGTACATTCAGTGTGAAAGCCTCAGATCTACACCGCCTTGCCCCTTGGTTCCTGTAAATAGGAACAACTACCCAGCAGCAGCAGCTGTTGCTCACCAGGTTTGTGAGCTCTCACTACCATGTCGTCCCATACCATGAGCACATAGATGTCCACTCTTTGCTTTCTCCATTACAGAAATTCTTTTCTAGGAATTATTAGGCTCATCTCTATGGCTTTTCTGTACAATTTATTCTACTTTTAAAATATAAAATGAGACCATAAGTTTCAGTCTAGATGATTCCCAGTGTCTCCTCTTTGATTTCTCAGCCTTACTTAGGAGCTACCAGTGCTTCCCCAGTTCTAGCTCAAGGAAAATTTCCTTTAGTACCTATACTAAAGGTGTTCTTCCATCTTTTCCTCCTCTTTGATTCCCAAAAATGCTCTTACAGTGACTGGATGAACTGTCCTGTGAGAAATCTCCTCTAAATAATCACAACCCTGTAGTTGGAGACCTTCTCTCCAGCCCCTGCCAAGCCCTGTCAGTCCGACAACCCACATATAAAATAAACACACAGATGCTTATATTATTTAAACTGCTTGGCCATTAGCTCAAGCCTACCATTGTCTAGCTTTTACTCCTATATTCAGCCCATTTCTAACAATCTATACTTTGCCACATGGCTCATGGCTTACCAGTACCTCACATCTCTCTTGTCATGGTGGCGGCTGGCAGTCTCTCCAGGCTTCCACCTCCTAGAATTCACTTCTCTGCTTGTCCCACCTATACTTCCTGCCTGACTACTGGCCAAACAGTGTTTTATTTACACAGAGTGATAGCCACAGCACTTCCCCTTTTCTTTTTTTTTTAAAAGGAAGGTTTTAACTTTTACATAGTAAAATTACATATAACAAAACAATTATCAAGCAATAACTACAGTTACAATATTAAAGAAGATATCCTATCTATCTTATATTTGTGAGTCTAAGGTTTTATATCTAACTTATCTTTTAACAGAACTGAGAAAATTATAACTATTTAGTCTTCAACCACATCAAAGACCCCAGAAGGATATAATATTACATGAGAACTGGGAGAAGGATGCAAGCAACTTTCAGGAGTCTTGCAGGGTAGACAGAGACAGCTGGCAGCCTGGACAGTCACCTAATGTTCCTTTGTAAAGTTGGGGCATCTGTCTTTAGCCCACAGGGCTAGAGTCTCTTGGTCACTTTTTTAGTGTCCTGTAGAATGTCTGGCGGTTTCCTCTGCGAAGCAGGAACCGGAAGGACCATTTTGTCAAGCAAAGTTCAGTAGTCACCTTTCTATGGGTCCTGCATGTCCAGTCGATCAAGCAGTCCAGGCAAGAACAGTTTCTTGCCCAAATGGCTATTTTTGCCAAGGTGAAGATAAACTCCATATGAAGTGTCTTTGATGTCCATCCTCCTCTCTGAAGTAAATCGGTGCTGCCAGGAGCTTACACGTCTCACTGTCCAGAAATTCTAAATTTTAAAAAATATTTTTAATGCCATATTCTGTAGTTCTTGGAAGTGTTTAAAGATTACCTATCTGAAATATATCTATGTATACCTAAAAAATTAACTAACATGCTAGATACAAGTTTGACTAACATAGAGGACTAATTATTAATCTATTTTTAAATTATCCATTACAATTTTAAATGAGCTGTATAAACATAATACCTTAAACAAGAGTAGAAATATACACACAGTATAACAAAATTAACTTTAAGTTTGTATCAATAGACTAAAATCTATACCAATGTAAAACATTTTAAACAAGTTGTTGCTCTTTAAAAGTAAGTTGGGGCTGGAGAGATGGCTCAGCCATTTAAGGCTAGGCTCACAACCAAAAATATAAAAGTAAGTTCATTAATCTACCCTTTCATCCTATTGTATCTATATCATATCCCCTTTTCTTCTATAGAAAGAGATCACATTTATAATCAACCTGATTTAAATAAAAATATTGGTTTTTGTCTGTCCCATACCAGAGGGCACTTCTGATTTGGGACACAAGAATCTCAACCTTTTTTTAACAATATGCCTGGGTTTAGAGAAGGAATGAGCCAATTCCATCTCCAAAGCCAGCTTGATGTATTTGGGAATTTGGGCATAGTTTTTCTTACTACTTCCTGCTGGAGGGGGGCGCTGTATCTTATGGGAACACAAAGAAAATTTTAGGATTATGGAGTAGTCCGTGAGGGTATATCTTTTGAGCCAGTTGCCGTGAAACCATTTTGGATGTTGGACATCTGGGCCATGGTGTCATCTGAGACCTTTCAGGGGGTCTTGGCTGGTCAAACCTGATATATCTTAATCTGGAAGAAATCCATAGCCTCTTGCTTTCTGTGGAAACAAAAGTAGAGACTCTTTTCCAAAGCAACATATCCTTATATCCAAATTTTGAAGTCAAGGTCCCTTAAAAATTTACATATTTGTTTAACTCAACAGCTTTACAATCAAATCTTTTTCTGTAGTTAAAAATCACAAAGACAACACAAACTAAATTCTCTGTGTAATATCCATCTTTGTAAGACTGAAAAGCTGCTGTGGCTGCTGGCTCCACCCACCTCAGTTTACAAAGTGGTAGTGGTACAGTTTACTGCCAGCTCTGGGTCTGGAGCCATGTGTACCATCAACTATCAGAAGCAGTTCTATCAAAGCAGTGCATAGGCCAGAAACCGCGCCCCCTCCACTTTTTTTTTTTTTTAAACTAGCAAAGGCTTAAATCCACCACACAGCAGAGTAAAGTGCTGCTAGTAGATTCCTCATTCCCACCACACTGCAGGTGGGACACACCAGGAACCTGCCATAGTAGCTCAAACCGGCAGGCTGCTGCTAACTTGAGAGAGACAATTAGTAAGCTGTTTTTAGCTCTGTTTTAGAATCTTTTTTTTTTTTTTTCCTCAGGTTTTAGGTGCAAACTCTTGCCAACACATTGAGCACCATTTGTAGTTAGAGTTTTCCTCCCTGGCCCAGTCAGGACAAATCTCTCTCAACCTCCAGGCCCATAGACACTCAGACCCAACCAATAAACACACAGAAACTTACATTGCTTACAAACTGTATGGCCATGGCAGGCTTCTTGCTATCTAGTTCTTATATCTTAAATTAACCCATTTCTGTTAGTCTATAAGTTTCCACATGACTCTTAGCTTACCAGTACATCTCCCTTGTCATGGCTGTGGCTGGCAGAATCTCTCTGCTTCAGCCTTCCTGTTCCCAGAATTATCTTCTCTGCTTCGCCCGCCTATACTTCCTGCCTGGCTACTGGCCAATCAGCATTTTATTTAGACAGAGCGATATCCACAGCACAACCCCTTTATAACATCTTGTTGATGGTTCAGAAACCTGGCTTGAAACTTTTATTTCATTTTCTATTTTTCTTTCACTGAAAAAATATTTTTAAATATATTCTTACTATGGTCCCTCACTATATTACCACCACCTCTCATATGCAAATCTATACCCTGTCCTTTTCTTTTTTTTAGAAAACCAACAAGCTCCTAGAAAATATAAAAATAAAATAAGACAAACAAACAAACAAACAAACAAACAGGCAGAAAAAAAGGAGTAAAAGAAAAAGCACAATAAAAGGGTATAGACACAAAGAAACATACTCACACATAGTCACATGTCTGCACATGGAAATTCCATAAAAATGTACAACCAAAAAACATAATATATACACAAAGAAGCTGTGAGATTAAAAAATAGCCACCCTGACAAAGCATTAGGAGACAAGAACCTCCAAAAATGCCACTGAGTTTGTTTTATTTTAGCCGTCTTCTGCTGGACATGGTGTCCTGCCCTTAAGAGTCCTTTGTTTCCCCAGTCAGACATAATTGTAGGAAACTAATTTTTCATTAACAAGCAGTTATCATTTAGAGACAGTTTCTAGGTTATAGATAGAGGCTCTCATCCATTGCCACTCTCGGTGCTAGGACCCCATTTGGTGCAGACCTAAGTAAGCATTCCCTATACACAGTGCCACTGTTTCTGTGAGTTCATATGCACATATTTTAGGAAGCTTATACTGTATTAGGCTTCCATATCATTAGATTATATATTTGTTAGGTGCAGAATTAGCTTTCACTGCAATATAATGATATTCCCAGATAAAGAATTAAGGTTTTGCTGTTTAGTACTGTGATATAGTATTAGAGGATACTAATAAAGCAGAAATACATGAGAGAATTTAGCATTGATAGGGGAGGTACTAGAGGAAGTATAGACATGATTGAATGCATACAAAGTTGTGTAATAGCAATCATCAGATAAATATGAGATTTATTCATAATTTTATGGTTGTATATAATGATCTCATAGCATTGAGTAATACTATTTTTGTAATTTTATTTTTCTTCTTTTAAAAAACCTGACTCCAAGTTATTACTGCATTAGTTCATATCTATTATCAGACTATAAGTTACTGGCAGGACCCATATTTAGTACATCAGCATGTCTAGAAAAGTGTCAGTGCATAGCTGTCCTACAGTACCTATTTAGGATAGTAAGTTAATAGTCTATTTGAGTAATTAATTCCGTAAGATTTAGTCTGTTATGTTCCTCAAAGATTATTCTTAAATATAATATGGTGTCACTTCATAGAAATAAAGAAAGGTGTGTATAGCTGTTATTTAATGAATATCAGCTTTCTAGAAAGTATACTTCAACCCCATGGTTATTACAGGTACCCAGTCTAATACAGCATGGTTTATATAGTTTGCCCCAAATCACTCAGACTTTTCACAGTTGCAATTAGAATCTTCTTGATTTCAAAGATATTGTTTTGAAGTCTTTTATATTAGTATCATTTTAATATGGATATCTAGATATATAATCAAGTGAACACTGTCTTAAGCATGAAAGATAGAAAGTTAAAAATCCCTGGGTGTACTCTACAGTTAAATATTAGAGCATACCACCCTGCTGTCACCACTTAAAGTTACTTTGGCTTTAACCAAAACTCAACCAAATTCAAAATTTAAACTATAAAATCAACAACTGGGACACATTCTGCACATGTCTACTAGGGTCATCCCTTTCGCCCCTCTTTCTTTTTCCTTCTCATCCTCTGATACTTTGCTATGAAGTTTTCAGTGGAAAAGACAATGTTCTTCATAACGTCTTATGGTCTTTTATTGGTGCATGGAGCGAAATTACTGGCATTTCTTTTTAAAGTAGGGTTCCTGGAGCTCAGCCTGGTGCCTGGCCATGGATCTCTGTATCTGCCTCCATCAGCCACTGGACAATGATGGCTCTATGATGACAGCTAGGTTATTTGCTAGGCTGGTCACCAAAGTAGACCAGTTCAGGCACCCTCTGGACCACTGCCAACAGACCAAGGTGGGGTCAACTTTGTGGATTCCTGAGAGCCTCCCCAGAACCCTGCCTCTTCCTATTCCCATGGTGTCCTCACCTATCATGCCCCAGGTGAGACCTTGATTTCGGCGATGTGGGGATGCAGGGTGGCTTGGGAAAGAGAGCTGGGGGGTGGGAGGAGAGAGGGGGGGCATCTGTGGATAGTATGTGGAGTGAGTACAAAATTTCTTTTTTTTAAAAAAAAAAAAGGGAAAAAATAAAGTTGGGAAATCACAACCCATTTATTTTAGATATGTTACCACAAAAGCTTTATTTTCTGCTTGTCGCTGCTTGGTGTTGGAGAAAAACACAATTAGTGAAAGAGAGGAATCTGTGCAGTAGGCTTTTTCACACTTTACAAATGGTTACAAAGTGATAATTAACAATGTGCTAAATACTAGGTGATAATGCTCAACAGAATAAGGTGAAAATTAATTGTCTGAGATAACATATCACTGGAATGGTTAATTTCCTTAAAAGCAATTGAAGCAGACAAAAACTGACATTTTCTCCTTTTGAGGAGGATAATATGCTACCATCAATTCAATTGAATTGAACCACTCCTAGTCATTACCATCATCTTTCATTCATGCTTCTGTTCATTGAATAAACAGTTATTGAATAACAGCACTGTGCCTGGTATATTGATAGACGCTGTAGATAAAACAGTGGAAAAAGTAGACAGTTTCTGTTTCCATGAGAATTTTATTATGTCACATTCTGTACCTATCCATGTCATTACAGCTACCTTTAATGTCACTATTTTCATCATAATCCCATCATCATCTTTTTGTAATCATCATTAGCTCAAGAGAAAATGCTGTACTAGCAGGGTAGTAGAGACACACACCTTTAATCCCAGCACTCGGGAGGCAGAGCCAATTGGATCTCTGTGAGTTCGAGGCTAACCTTGTCTACAGAGCGAGAGCCAGGACAGGCACCAAAACTACACAGAGAAACACTGACTCCAAAAACTAACTAGCTAACTAACTAACTAACTAACTAACTAAATAAATAAATAAATAAATAAACAAACAAACACAAAAATAAATAAATCCTGTACTAGTAGAAGCACAAAGAAGAGAAAGATTAAAATAATACTATATATGTAAAGCATCTGTGTCTTCAGCTCATTCTGAACTTTACACTATAAGTTTAAAATGCTAGGGAAAAATTACTTCCCCTTTTAAATTAGACAAAACTTCAGGTTACCTCCCATCATTTAACCTTCTAGTATGCTTGACACTTGCAGCGTATTTTCTGAGGAGATTCTTGATAAAATGAACATGCTTTACTCTATGATTTTAATGTCTATATTGCACACATAGCCAGAAATAGTCAGGAGAGATGCCAGTGTCTGAGCTCGGTAACTTCTATCTATGCTGAGCAGTGTTCTGTCTGTGATCAGGGCCCTTCCTTCATCATTGCTCCCTTAAGTTCACAATGTATTAACTTAAACCTTTCTCTATGTGTTTTCAGTTGACTCCTCCCCGTCAGGCTTGACATGATGGTATTCACACTCTGTTGCCATTCACACTCTAGTGAAATAAAGTAATAAAGAACAGTAGCTGAGATGATAAAGGTGTTGTAAAAGCAACAGGCAGAAGATTTTGGTGTCATTCATTCCTGAAATGATAATTCAGGTAGAAATAAAAACTGAAAGGATGAAAGGGTGGCTCCACTGTGGCTATATCAATACCATCGCAACTTTTGGAAAATACTTGTTTGGGAAGAGGGAGTTTAAATTTTATAGAATTTTAAAATCAGTGATAGTCATACAAGATCATAAAATTCACAAATCTGGGATCAAACAAAGAAGGCTGCTAAAGGTTCTCTTTTAGAAATACTGTAAGTTAGGATACCAATGAAGCAGCCTTAAAGCATAGTTTTCACCTTTTTGGTACTAAAGAGGCATATCTTTTGATTGTATAGGCAAGAGTAGGAAAGGAAATTGATATAACTCAAGTAGAAAAAGCAGAAGAAGAGAGAAGTTCAAGGGTAGAGTCTTGGGGGAATGAAACAATGGAAGCCAGGAGCAAAGCAAGGGAAACACAGGAGAGCTACAAATTCAGAAGGAAAGATAAGAGAGACATTCCAAATATGCAGGTGAGGTCAGTGTAAATGCAAAGTCGATGTGTGAGCTTAGTTTAAATAGCTATGGGAGATCTGCAGAGCTGAGGGCAAGCTTCAACAGATTGGCAAACAGATATATGGACAAGTAGAATTGTATAAAATAAAAAGAGGTTCTTTCTGATGATGATGTGCTTGGAGTTGTCAATTATGTGTGACTTCTGAACAAAAAAGGGGATCATCTAGGTCCCTGCCATGCCATCTTTCCTTAATGTGTTCATTGGAGTCTCTCCTTCACTGTCACCTCCTGGGAGAGAACTACCTGACCATCTGTGCTTCTCTCTTGTTTCCCTTGCTAGAGTAAGCCTATATCCTACAAGTTGACTACAATGATGGGTATCTTAGGTTTTCTTTTTTTTTTTTTTTTTCTTTTTTTTTTCTTTTGACAAGGCTTAGCCCTTGTGCAGCACTAGCAAGAAACTACCGAACGAGCAGGTTTCAACTGTAGCTTTCTTCTTCTGTTTCTTCACATTAGTCACCACTACAATGTCCGTTGTTTTGACATGTAGTATTTTCTACAAACTTAACTTGTGGCACACTGGACCTTGTCAGGTCTAATGTTGCACAATGTACAATCATGAGTGCCCTCTGAGTTTTTAAAATGTCTTTTAGAATTTCTGCACACACCACCCATAGCTTTATCACATGACCCTTCATTGAATTGTCCTCAGTTATCCCAGTTTGAAAGCGCTTTCTGATCCCTGCAGAATGCTAACCAACCTGCAAACCAAAACAAAAGCCACATACCTGTTATTCTCTAGTTTACTCTTTTTCCCTTGATATTTCATTTATCCTTTTTACTTGAGCATCTTTACTTTCTACCTTATTTCCTGCAATGTAAGAGCCACAGTCAAAAGTTTTTGTGTGGTGTTTATTACTGTATCTCAACACTTAGAACAATATCTGCCTTATAATTAAAAAAAATAGATATACAAATAATTGAATAAATGTATCATGTTTATTTTTCATCTTTCTTTCAACATCTTCAGCAAAAAGAAAAATATACATGCAAAATTATCTTGACACTATCATATAGTAATAAGTAATGATATCCCAAAAGTTTTAAATTCCATGGTTAAAACTTAAAGAATTTACATAAATTTCAGAGAATTACATAAAGACTTGTCACAAAATTCAGTGTGTCTATACGTGTGAGTGTGTGTTTGTGTGCATTTGTGTGTGTGTATATGTGTGTGTGTGTGTGTGTGTGTGTGTGTGTGTGTGTGTGTGTGTTATGGGTACACCAGTTATTTTTCTTCATATATTTGCGAGGACAGATTATTATATTTATCTACACCTATGTCAAAGTTTTTTAACTGACTGGGTGCCTCTGTTTTTCAGGAAGTATTCTGGAGCAACAGTGGAGACATTATAGTAAAAGAAGGAAATAATGTGCCCATCTGTATTATAATTTAACACACTCTTGTAAAAATTACTGTTTAGAACCATTTTATCTTCACCAATAATCCAGAGAATATTCAGCGATTGCCAAAAAAAAGTTAATTACATCTTTTAAAAATTTAAGCAGTATGATGTGTTTAACTCTGAGCTATTTTTGAATTTAAGCCTCACATATGCATTTTTAATTTTGATTGCTCCAGTGAGCCAGGCAGCTTTTCACTAGCGATACCCTCCAGAGAAGAGCTGCCGACACAGCTCACTCATTGGGTGTACTTGCCCTCTACACAATTACCTTCAATATAGGTGTTTTCCTTTTAAATAAGTCTTCTTTATAAAAGTATATACTAAAATAAAACAAAGTGAGTTGTGTAGATTCAAAATAAATTCCACAGTACTCCCACAATTATTTGCAATAACAAGTAGAAAACTACATTTTCTTATATGAATTCATATGATGTGCCAATGTTTGCAAATGAGTCATCTCATTTTGTACTCATAGCACTGTCATGGATTGGGGTGTTATTATCCCTAATTTCATATGACAAAATGAAATAATGAAGCAGTTAAAGGACACATTTGGGATCATGCAGCAAGTAACTGTTTAAGTGAAGACCTAGAAAGACATACTCAGATTAAATAAGTCTTGAATTTACTACCCTTTGGGAAGCACAGAGAGAAGCACTAGAAGAACTCACAGTGAAGCACTGGGGAACCAGGAATGAGGTGATGAATAAACTTTTATCTGCCCAGAAGACTGAGAACAGATATAGCTAATAGTCAGGTGACCTTTTCGCTATCTATGTGGCTGAAACCACAAAGGATTCTCATTCAGTCCCTTGGCATGAGTTTGTCCACCTATAAAAATTTATCCTCAGGGAAGGTGTCACATGTACTTTACAGAGAGTTTACGGAAGTCATGTCTTATCCTTTATTGCTCACACAGGATTGAGTAATTATCTCCAGAAGACATTTTCAATAAGGTGTGCTGTGTTTAAATATTCCTGAATTTGACTTCTCAGAGTTAGACACCTGAAGTTTGAACCATCTTAGTTGTGTTGAACCGAAGTATTTTGTGGGGGGGCCTTCTATGGATATTTACCATGCTGGCCATGGTTTTTATGAACCTATACTTCCATAGAAACACTGGGTTTTCTAAATCATAGATTTTTTTCAGATGTAAAATAACAAATAGCAATATCCAGATATTATAGTTTGAATCTAAAATTTTCTCCAACAGCTCACATTTTAACAAATTTGTCTTCAGCTTGTAGCACCATATGTGGTAATTCTACAGGCATTGTGGTGTGGGTTAGAAATGGAGGAAGTGAATGAGTCATTGGTAGTAGGTTTTCAATGATTTCCATCTCTGATCATTTCCGTACTCTCCTGACTTCTTGGTCTGCAGTGATAAGACCAACTCTCCTGAGCCACATGCTGCTAAGATCATATTGTTTTGCTTAAGTGTATGGGTCAAGTTAATCATGCACTGAATCTTCTGAATCCATGACCCAAAGCAAAAAATTCTTTCATGTTTTATTCTCAGGACATGTGACTAGTATATTGAGTTATATAATATTTTGAAGAGAGAGAGACAGAGAGACAGAGAGAGAAAGAGAGAGAGAGAGTGTGTGCGTGTGTGTGTGTGTACAGAGAGAGAGAGAAATGAATTTTAAAATTGATAATGATAATGGCCCAAATAATAGGTACTACTAAAGGTTTGAGAGCCAGTAAGATATCTCAGCAGGTAAAGGTACTTACTGCCAAGCCAGATGGATGGAGTTACATCCTTGGTACCTACATGGTAAAAATAAAGGACTGACTCCTTCAAACTGTCCTTTTAGTTCTAATCACATGCCATGGTAATTGTGATAAACACACACACACACACACACACACACACACACACACACACACACACACACACATACACGTGTGTGTAGACATACAACCCATGTACAAAATTCTCTAAAAACTAATAAAAGACTTTAAAAAAGAGTAGCAGCTCAAGAATAATCAACTGTTGGTATGTTAACATGTTCTGTTACTATTGTAACTCATTTTTTTTTAAATTTTAGTTTTATCTATAGTGTAGACTATTAAATTCAATAGAATTATGAATTATTAATCATGTGTTTTGTCACAAAAGATCTATATTTTTAAATTGCTTCACAATAATATTAGCATTATTGGTGGCAGTCTTCAATGTACTGGTATGTAATTACATTCATGAATCTACAAGACAGTACAGATGGTCCAGTATTCAAAGCATACAACTAGTAGAGGAAACTCTTGGCATAAAACAACATTAAGTTTCAATCCTTGTTTTTTCCCACTTACTTTATCACTGAATTTATTAAAATCATGAAACTTCTCTGCAACTCAACTTAATTCTTGAAATTGGCAAAGGAACAAATTTGCCTACAGAAAAATGAGTGAAAGGATCTCTGCAATGGTCAAGGCACCCTGGGTCATATTTAGTTTCCAAGTTCACACCAAGGACCAGCATCAATCTTTGATGAAATATGTGGCCATGAAACATTAACTATTGGTCTAGACAATGCTCCAGACCAGCTGTCCTCTATGTGTTATCTCAGCACTTCTGGCTACTTCTACCCAGCTATGTTCTTATACAAATATTTTCTCTGGGAAAAATTGTTTAGAGGGCTAAGCACCAAGAATTAAGTGATTTCACATGGAACTGACCCATATAATGTACATTTATATTTGAAAAGCAAATCACATGGCCATACATTATGATATTGAGAAAGTCAGGAATTGAGGTTTTCCATGGACTCAGAGGCACATGAAAAGTATTTATAGGCAGATGCCAGTGTGACCAAGCACAACTAGGTTTTCAGTCAACAAGGAGTCTTTTTAATGAAAAACCATAAAATTAATTTGTCCAATCACTGTGCACTGTTGAAATTTGTATAAAATTTCCTCCAAAAACTGAAAATAGATTTACTGTATGACCAGTTATAGTACTTTTGGGTATTTGCCTAAATGACTCTAAATCAACATGCTAAAGAAATTCTTCCATATTAATTTCTACTGCAAAAATTTTCAAAATATAGAACCAACATAGTTATCCAGTGACAGAGATATGAATGAATATTTTGTGGTACATATGTACATATGAAAATGTTTGTAGCCATAAAGAAGAATGAATTTCTATAATTTGTAGGTATATACATTGTCTTAGTTGGGGTTTCTATTGCTGTGAAGATACATCATGACCATAGCAACACTTATAAAGGAAAAAATTTAATTGGGGCTGGCTTATAAATCAGAGATTTAGCCCATTATTGGGATGGCAGGACACATGGTAGCATACAGGCTGACATGGTGTTGACGAGGTAGGTAAGAATTCTTCATCTTGACCCATATCTCTACCAATGATATTCTTTCCTATCCCTACTTGTTTCTATTCTTCTCACCCCTACCTATTTTCTTATGAATATTGTTTTTTGTTTGTTTGTTTGTTTGTTTGTTTGTTTGTTTGTTTGAGACAGGGTTTCTCTGTGTAGCTTTGTGCCTTTCCTGTAACTTGCTTTGGAGCCCAGGCTGGCCTTGAACTCACAGAGATCCACCTGCCTCTGCCTCCCTAGTGCTGGGATTAAAGGTGTGCACCACCACCTCCCAGCATGAATATTGTTTTAATGAACCACTTCCACAAGATACTTTATTTCAGGCTCTACTTCTAGGCCTGACCTAAAACACTGGATATAGCCAAGCTCATTAATATACTAGGTCCTGAAAATAGCTAAAGCTGCAAGCACAGAAAACACTTTGTATAAGGCTTTTTTCGATATGGGTTAGCTTTGCATTCGACAAGGAAATTAAATTATGAAGGCTTAAAATAATATTCCTTACCTCGAGGCTCTGCACTGAAGCAATGAATCTTGATACACACTCTATCAAGGTAGTTGATCTGGACTCTAGAATCAGTGATCCACTGTGCTCATGTTACAGGACAATTACATTGAAATTGCAGTGGGCCCTAACTTCTTAAACTATCAAGACTAGAATTTTAGCAGGTGATCTGAGGAGTCTACAAGACAGCAATAGAGGGAATAGACACAAAAATTTATCTTTGTTGAAGTCTCATGTGGTTCTGCTTCTTCTTTGGCATCATTGGCTGCATTGGTCCATGATGGTGGAGGGATAAGAAATTGGAACAGTGTTAGGATGGCTATGGGTATAATGGAGAAGACAGCCCTCCAGGAGAGTGAATTCAGTGAATCAGCTCAATTTTGTTCCAGCTTATAAGGAATACATAAGATTGGGACAAACCCTAATTTGCATTAAGTGGCACAATCCTATCACAAGGGTTCATATGTGGCAGTAGGGTCTTAAACCAGTGCTCCTAGTACAAATCTTCTAGAAGGAATCTGTGCCAAGGATCAAGCTAAAGATAAATCAGGCATCTGGTTTCAGGCAGCTTTCAGATACAGTCAGTCCTCTAAACCCAGGGACATTCCCTAGATAAGGGTTGGTAGAGAAAGGAAGTTTTACTGGGGTGTTTATGGTATTTCCATGTTGTCAAGCTTTTGAGAAAAGCTGCCAGATCTTGAGAGCCTGTAACCTCAACCAGCCAGCAATGCCTTCCAACAGTCTCAGTTATAACACCCCAAGCTTGACATACCATTCCAATGGTCCTATATGGAATTTGGTGAATCAAGGAAAAGGATGGAAGCTTTAGGAGTATGTTGAAAACTCTGAGAATTACTTGTATGACTTAATAATTCCCTACCATGACTAATTAATACTTAGTAGCTGCTTCACCTATTGCTGTTGTGGAGTAAGTGTTATCACAGCTTTTGCTGTCATCCAAAAATCAAAATTTTCCCTCTACAACATCCCTATAAAACCCAAATTGACATAAACATTAAGAGTCTCCATAGTATACTCAGACAGGAAGTCTCAAACCTTGTTAATTCAGATGATTGTATGAACATAAACCTAAAAATTTTGATTCTCCATAATCCAGTGTTATCCTGGACATATCATCATATCATTAGGGGACAGTGACCATGAGGAGTAATCTATCTTTTTCTACATATGGTTCTCATCCCAATATGTATTTTGCAAATGTGGCAAAATATTATATCACAAAATAATTCTCCCAAATCAGTCACTCTCAAAATTAGAAGGATACCCCACTTACACTCTCCCAGGCCAGAATGTTCAGTGATTATAAAAGCATTCAAAGCAGATTGGAAATATTTGAGAAAAACAAAAGTGCATTGGTTCTTGCCAACAACAGCTAGTGATTTACAGTTTATAATTAGCTGTGGGGAAAAACTAGCAGTACTCCAAGTCCTCAGTTCACAGGAAATGTGAGGGTGTGTTTTTCTACCTAAGCAAATCTAGGGTGAGATATGGCCAGAAATGAAAGAGATAAAGCTTTTTGAACACATTACATTTGTGTTCAAATTTGTGTTGAAACCTATCTTACAAAATTTTTGTTTGTTTGTTTGTTTGGCTTTTACAAGCTTCAACATATATTCTTTGAAAATAATAAACTCTTCTACGGTTCTGAATTTATAGGTAATTGTAGCTAACATTAAGTGTTAGCTCTTGTGGTACAAAGCCATGTTTAATACTGGTGGAAGACCATTTGATGAGTAGCCATTTTTTCATTCACCTATGAATGTCTTATTACTTGTTGCTTTGTATTTTGAAAATGGGAAAGCAGATATATGAAATTAAAATATTATCATAAAGAGATAAATGTAATGACTTTAAAATCTTGGGTCTGAACTTGGGCAGTCAAATTCCAGAAAAGTTTAAATTTTAGGTATACAAACATTTGGATGTTATTTCGTTATATCAGTAAATTTCATATATATATATATATATCATAGGCACTCAAAATTTTCAACCTGCTTGACTTTGTATTTTACCCTTTGGCTGTTACAAACCAAATTAAAAACTCAGATAAACTGCATTAATCTATAATAGTATACATTTGGGCAGAAATATTCATTACAATTGTTTTCTTAGGAAGACAAGTGGACTTGCTCTTCATGAACGTCTCTTCATGCAGAGCAGTAAACCTATACCCTCAATACAATAAAGCTGTGTCTCTCTCTGGGATGAACTTATGTACTCGGTTTTTGGTGCTTAGCCAACATACTCACAGTTATCTGAAGAAAGTTTGTGTTTATGTTATCCCCACATAAGGGAAGTGTAAAAGTAATATTAAAGATATTAAAGATAGATGATCACTGAACCAGTATATGCTTAAAATTCAAGACTTTGAATGCTTTTTAAAAAACATTTTACATATAAGTCCTGCTGATTCCGCATTTGTCATGCCATTTGACTATCCAAAAACTCAGGGTGGATATTATGTGAGACTCTTGACAATTCAAGTAAAGGATAATCTGATTTTCTTTCCCCAAACTAGTGAATAATAAATGAGAGTTAAAATTTAAATCCAAACAGTGGATTGTTCACAGTACATTATTGATAAGGCACATTATTCTAACATTTTTAAAGGATGATACATTATTTACTGCTTCTACTAGTAAAAGACCTAACAGGAATGAAAGGATTAGACACAAAGTAAAGCTGGCTGGAGCTTGTTAAACAAACTGCAGGTAGCTGTTTGTGAATTGGGTAGAAAAGAGGTAAAGCATTTGTTCTTCAGTACCAGAGAAAATTATGCTTAAACTTTGCCTGTACAATGTTTCACTCAATGGCCTACGTTGTCTAGATAAATGTGAACTTTCTAGTAACTATTTCATGTGAATGGCTGTTCACCAAATGGTTTGTAAAATTCAGCGAGAAGATGACAACTCTTCAGGGCAGCAGAGTCATAGTCAACTAGATACAAATGAAAAAAAATATCACAGCTTGGAAAATTGTTGGTTTTGTATTAATGCACTGTTTTCTTTTTAATATTTTTCTTTTTTGTAATTTTATTACATTTGTTTATTGTATTATGTCCAGGGGCATACTTTCATGGTATGTACCTGGTCAGAGTCCAATCCATGGAATTAATTCTTTTCTTCTGCTATGTGGGTACAGAATTAATTCCAGGTTTACAGGCCTAGCAGCAGGTGCATTTCACCACTGAGTCATCACACAGTCTCTCATTTTCTTTTCTTTGAAAAAGGTTCTCTTGTATCTCAGGCTTGCTGAGGACTTGCTATGTAGCCCAGGATGAACTTGTACTTTTGATTTCCTTCTCTATCTCCAGAGTGTTATAGGAGTGTGTGCCACCATAGTTTTATTTGGTCCTGGACATGAAATCATATATGCATGATTAAGTAAAAGAGAAATCCCATGAAGAAAAACAGGAATCCATGAATAGGAAAATTGTAATTAATGTTAAAATTTAGTGCGATTTTAATATGCTTTGGGAGAGTCTCATATGTTTGACCAATTGAATTAGCCTTCTTAAATTATTTTAAATTAAAATTTATATAGAGATACTTCTTGATTCGTATATGGGTTGTAAGAACTAATGGAGAGAAATCTAACTCTTTATATTCAGACTTGAAGTATAATACCACAGTCATGTTGGCAAAACTGGTACAATTCAATCATCTTAATCAAAATTTTCCAGTTTTATTAATGTTCACATCTGTATGCATAGTATGTGTGTGTTCTAGGTATTCTTATGCATAGTGTGTGTACAAGATATGTCTGTACTTAATATTTGTGCATTGTGTATGTATGCATGATATATGTGTGCATGGTTTATGTACATAGTGTTATGTATGCATGGTAAAGGTGAGGAAGGTGTGGATTTGTATAGTGTATATGCAAGGAATGAATATGGATGATGTGCATACATGATATATGTGCATTGTTTTTGTATGTATGCTATGTGTGTATGGTGTTTGTATGCATGATGATTTGCATGCATGGTGTATGTATGCAAGGTGGGTGTATGTATAGTATGTGTACATTGTGTGACATGCATGGTGAGTCTCTGCATGGATTGTGTACGTGGAATTTAAGTGTGTGTAAAATGACATGCATTCATATGTTTTAGGTGTATTATGCATATTGTTATATGTAAGGTGTTTGTGCATGCATAGTATACATGTTAATAGCATACTTGTGTACAGGATGTATGTATTCATGGTATATGTATGCATAATGTGAGTACATGATATGTATATATTCATGGTGTATTGTATATGCATAGTATTCATGGCATTATGTATGTGCACAGTATGTGTGCATACATGGTGTATGTATGCATAATATTGTGCCCCATGTATGAGTCTGTGTGTTGGGTTTTATATGTTTAAAACCTTATTAAGATAGTCTATTCATTGTCTCATCCAAGACAGTATCTTCATCTATCATTACAAGTCCCTTTGATTGGTTTAACCATAGTCATTTCTTCTCACTACACAACTTATGAAAACCACTAATCTTTACTTGAAAACTATGTTATTTAAAAGGTGTCATATTAATAAAATCATGTTACATAAAAATGTTCATTGTTTTAACTATAGTCTGTATTATTTTCTAGAAAATATATAGGCAAGATGTTGTGACTATAGAAATTCAATTTTTTATTATTGAGTAGAACTCCAAGATATCTATCCTCTAGTATTGTTTCACTTTTTAGATACCATCAAACAAATGAATGGATAACAATTTTTAGATATTATAAATATTTGCTATTTGCTGGATTTTATTCTTTATTTTTATTTTGAGTGGGAACCTAATTAGTCTTATCAATAAAAAACCAGGAGTCTCCTTCTATGAGTGAGTACATACCATGTTCGTCTTTCTGAGTCTGGGTTACCTCACTCAGGATGATTTTTTCTAGATCCATCCATTTTGCTGCAAGCCACATAATGTCATTGTTTTTCTCTGTTGAGTAGTACTCCATTGTGTATATGTACCATATTTTCTATAACTATCTGGTCTTCAATTCCATCAGGGACCTGAGAAGGATAGAATATTACCTGAGTAAACAGAAAATGCAGAACAAACAACTTCCAAATTTCTAAATGAGGGAAAAAACCGGTTGACTGGACAGTCACCCAAGGTTCCTCTGTAACATTGGGGCATCCATCTTCAGCCTAGAGGATAATCTGATATACTTTTGTGAAGCAGAATTTTTGAAAAACTGTCCTGCCTTGTTTTGGCTAAGTTCAGTAGTCACTTTCTTTTGTATTCTGCTTGTTCAATTTGGGCAGCATACTGCCAGCAGTTGAGGCAAATGCACTTTCTTGCCCAGTGGCTAACTTTTGCCAGAAAGAAAGTAAACTCCATATGGAGTTTCTTCAAAGCCCATCGTCTTCTCTGAAGTAGATTTGTACTGCCAGGAGCAGACTTGTCTCCTTGTCAAAAAATAAAATAAAACAAAACAAAAAAGATGTTATTAAAGCATTTTAAATGCCACATTCTGTAGATCTCAGAAGAGTTTGAAGACCATTTGCCTATCTAAACTATATCTGTTTGCTTATCTAGAATATATCTGTTTGACCTTGAAAACATACCTAACATGACTACAAAGGTTAATTGTAATAGGTGACTAATTATTGTAATAGGTGACTAGCTAATAACCTACATTTCTTTATTATCCTAAATAGTTTGTAAAAATAACTTTCAAGGAAGAGAAATTTACAATACCTTCAGCAAGAATAGAAATGTATGCACAGTATGTTCTCACAAATTAATCTTAAATTTCCATCAGTTTACAAAATTCCAAGCCAATATAAAATATTCAAGACTAGTAGTTGGTTTTTTAGTTTAAAAGCTTCAATAATCTACCATTTTTTCTTATTTCTATATGCTCTTTTTTTCTTTTTGGAACATAGTCCCTGAATCTAATCTCCTTTGTCCTTTTTTCCTGACCATTACAAATAACTACTTGTAACTGAATACCCTAAACAATAACAAATATCCATAACCCATTGAGTGACCAAAAAACAACCGCCCCACCTCTTGGGAATATAGGTACCATATTCTTAAAATTACTTCCTGCTGTCAGGGGGTTAGGTATCTTTAGGAAGCCCTTGAAATTTTCCTGAGCAGTTTATAGAACGAAGCTGATTTTTGGGTTGTGTTTATTAGCTTATAGGCATTACCACCATCCCAGTGGAATGATCAAAGTGGGGTACCATCTTCCCTTTGGAGACTTCAGAGGTTGCTGTTAGGAATTATGCTGGTTCACTGAAGAAAAATTAAATGTTGTATATATCATATGCAGCAGATCTCAAAGAGGTTAAAGGACCCTAATTTGTTATATACATCTAGAGTATAAAAACTTAATTCCTAGTTACCTGGTAGAGACTCAAGCCCAAAATCATGTACAGGAAGCTAGAAGAAGCCTTTTTCTAGAAATAGTTAGTATTGTATATGACCATTAATATCATGAAAAAGTTTAACATATTTATAAGTATTTATGTATTTATAAGTTTTGGTATAATATTTATACTTTAAGAATAGTTTTAAAGAGTCAAAATCAAATCAAGGATTATGAGACTAGTAGCAATAGAGTAGTCCCTTATTTTTTTATTTTCTTCTGTTCCATATCAGGTGGTTCTTCTAACATGAGACAGCGATTTTAGATTTTCCTTTTAACAAGCATGATTAGGTTTAGGGAAGAAGAGAGCCATGCTTCAACTCCAAAGCCAGCTTTAGTTTTTTGTTGAACTGGGACTACAAAAAGACCATTTGCATTATGTGTCTGTAAAGAACATCAGAAACCAACATTTGGGACGATTTATAAAATTGTATCCTGTTGGAAATGTGACATACCAACAGGTCAGTTTACTCTTTAACTTGGGACTTTCTTTTCTGGAGGATTCATCCTTTTTCTTCAGATGTCTCACTTATCCAATGGTCTTTAGATTCCTTAGCTGGATCCCTTCAATCTTCTGGAAAAGGCAAAAACAAAACTCTGCTCCAAACCTAACTTTGGGGAGTTTCTCTTTTAGCAATTTATAGCTGACCAAATAAAAAGCATTTGTTAGTCTCATATGTTAGTTTAGATTTAATGGTCACTCTGGTTAATAGACTATCACCTCTTCTAATCAAGAATTTTCTTTTGTTTGATCTAATCTTTATCAATTTTGATGGTATCCATGACTTTTTTTCTCCTGTGGAAACAAAAGCAAAACCTCTTCCCCCAGTGGAATACATATTCTGGTTTCCATTCAGTGGTCAACACATCTTTAAAGTATACAGGCTGATTTAACTGAGTGTTTTTTTTTTTTTTCCTATTATCCAGTGTCTCTGCAGTGATTAATCCTTTCTTATTAGCATTTAGGAAATTTGAGTTAATAAAGCATTATGCATTTTATCTCTAGAGGTCATTATTACCCTTGTCTGTTTATTAAGCATATATTTAGAGTTCAATTAGACCTTTCTATAATTGCTTGCCCTGTAGGATTGTGTAGTATACCTGTAATATACTTTATGTTGTAATATGCAAAAACCTATTTCATCTTACTAGATACATATGATGGAGCATTATCAGTCTTAATTTGTACAGGCATCCCCACAATCACGTTAATTTCTAAAAAATGTCTGATTACAGAATCAGCCTTTTCAGACTCAAAGCAGTTGCCCTTTGAAATCATGAATGTGTGTTTATGGTGTGGGGTACATTTTAATTTCCAAACTCCTCAAAATGAAACATGCCCATTTGCCAAATTTCATTTGTTTGAATAACCTCTGGGTTACTTCCTGCAGCTTAGTATAGTTGGTTGTACAAGGAACAAGTGTGATAGTTTCTTATAATTTTATTGGCTTGTTGCCAAGTGATGGAGATATCTTTTTTCAAATTCCATTGACATGGTGAGTTTTTTAAATGAAATTCTGAGGCTTTTAGCACATTTCCTACCATTAATTGATCAATTTCATCATTATTTTGTGCTAGAGGCCCTGGTATGTAGTGGATAGCCATCCCAGCATTGGCCTGGAAGTTCCAACCCCCATTAAGGCTTCGGTAATGGTCACGCCCACAAGGCGGGGCAGAAGAGGAAGCGGAAGACCAAGGATTGGGAAGAGGTCACTCTCTTGGTTCCCGGACTCTGGACGCTGGAGGTAGACCGAGCAGAGTTCTCCAGAGAACACGGCTGGACTGCACGATACCCTTGCCAGACCCTGTAACCTATCCCTTCATTTGTAAGTACCCCACAAAATAAACCTCCCTTTTAACTACATGGAGTGGCCTTAATAATTTCACCAATACTGGTAGACTTGTATGGGATCTAGTATGTGTGATATATAAGGCATGATTCCTATTTCTGATTATTTCTTATAACTGAATAAATAGCAAAGTCAATTCTGTATCATCTGTAAAAAGTTCAGCAGTTTCAGTATGTAAAACAACTGTTTCTACATATTGAGAGTAACTATATTAAAACATTCTAGAAAAATCTAACAGTATCAGGAGAATAACATATAATTCTGACTTTTGAACAGAATCATAAGGGCTTTGAATTACTTCATTCAAATTCCTGACTTATAACCTGCCTTCCTTGATTTACTTGCATCTGTATTGAATGTAGGGCCTATAGATATTGGTGTTTCCCATGCAATGTGAGGAAGGACCCAATAGGCATTTTTCATTCTGTTCTGTTTTGTTTTTGAATTACAGTCTCTTGCTTTCAGGATATTTGTTGTTAATCTCTCTCAAAAAATTACTGCAAACTCTTTGCTTATATTCATTTCATCCCATAGGGTGGAAATTTCAGCATTAGTAAAAGGTACTATGATTTCTGTTGGGCCCAGTCTTGCTAATTAACAAAGTCTCAATTTTCTTTTTAGAATTAACTCAGAAATCTTTTATACATGGGTGTTTAATTTTTTACTCTGTTTCTGTTGTAAAAAATCCATTCTGAGATATTATCTTCTCTTTGCATTAAATCAAACTCTGGATCCAACTGATCCACATGCACATCCTGTAATTTCTTTGCTACCAGAGATGATTATCTCTCAGCTTCAGCTGAATATTTTCTTGGACTATTTAAGTTCTTGTCACCTTGTAAGTTTTGAAACAAATTATTCAATCCTTGAGTTGTTAGTTCAGTTGTGGGCCATAGCCAGTTAATGACTTCTAGCAAATTTTGAAAGTCATTGAGAGTCCACAATTTATCTCTCTTGATTTGTACCTTTTGTGGTTAAATTTTTGGTACAGTTATTATATATATATATATATATATATATATATATATATATATATATTCTAGGTATTGAATAGAATCTCCTCCTTGTATTTTTTAGTAGCAATATGTAATTTCCAACAAGCCAAATTTTTCTTTATTTCTTCAAACATTTTTTGAAGGTATCTACATTTGAATCAGCTAGTAAGTTATCATTTGTATAATGGTAGATTATAGACTGAGGAAATTGTGAATCATTTGCAATGGACTGTTGTACAAAATATTGATACAGGATGGGGCTACTTAACATCCCTTATAAGAGAATCTTCCATTGATATCTGAAAATTACTGAGAATTATTATAAGTAGGCACCATGAAGACAAAATTTTTCTCTATGCTTTTCTTGTAAAGTATAGTGAATGAACAATCTTTCAAATCATTAACTGTAATAGATCATTCTTTAGGTAATAGAGAAGGCAGGAAAACTCCAGGCTGTAAAGAGCCCATTGGCTGAATCACCTTATTAATAGGTCTTAGATCTGTTACCATTCTACATTTTCCAGATTTCTTTTTAATAACACATACTCAAGAATTCCAAGGACTGGTTGATTCCTCAATATGTTGAGCATTTAACTACTCCAGTATCAGCTGTTCTATGGCATGTAATTTTTCTGATGTCAAAAGCTATTGTTCCACCCAGACAGGTTTGTCAGTCAAGCATTTTAAAGGTAGAGATGTTGGTCTCTCAAAAGATCAACAACTGTTGTGCTCTGTTTTTGTACAACCTGAATGATTGATGACTGTTATTTATAATACCTTTTAACATTTTTTCCAGAAACATATGTTAGTTTATGGTTTGTTTCTGAGATTGGAAAAATGTGAGTTTTCCATTGCTACAAAAATCATGTCCCCATAAATTCATTGCTATATTAGCCTTTAAATTCTCTCTTCAGCAGTAAATATTTCTAGAGCTTTTATCTTATTGGCCAGAATTGTATTAGTCTCCTTAGTAATTATTTGTAAGGCTTACATATTATCATTAGTAACTGTTTTTGAGTCTTCTATCTTTTGAATAGTAACTTTTTCTAACATTTGCATATTATCGGTAGTAGCTTTTTCAAAGGCCTGCTGTATATTGGCACTCATATCTACCAAGAGTTTTTTTAGGGATAAAACAAGAACTATCAAGCCACTAATATTTATAATTGATGTTACATAAATCCCATCCAAGTTGATTATCCCCTCATTTCATTTTTCCATTTTTAAACCATCCAGTGTGTAATCATACCAAGACCTAACTCGCTCCATTGTAATACTGTTTCTCATTTTTTAATATAGAAATAAAATTTTTAAAAAATCTAAGTTCCCCATTTAAGAATTCCCATTTGTCTCACCAAATCTGATGATGTCAGTGAAATGTGAGGCATAGCACTTCTGAGCAGAGAACATAGGTGTTGGTCAGCCTGGCTGATGACAGCTCTTGCTGATCCTGTGTCAGTAACCTGAGGTGGGGCTCCAGGGAAAGCCCACAACTCACAAGGGAAAAGAAGCCAAAGAGCCAGTTATCTGCATGGTGGACCATGTAAAGCTGCTAACTCCAGTGGTGTTTAGACCTCAAGTGCCTGTGGTGTTTGCTGTGGAGAGGTTGCAACAGAAAAATCCCAGACTTGCTCAGAGACTTGAGGGGAAAAAAAAAAAAGGAAAACCGAGCCGGGAAATGACTCTAGTGGGAGACTCACATGCAGCTCCAGTCTGTGCCAGTGCCTGCAAAGCCACAGGTGAGCCACAGGTAAGTGGGGTTTTTTTTTGTGAATTTGTGCCCCAAAAGTTGGACACCAGGTAAAGCGTGAACCTAATTAGTCGTATCAATAAAACAAGGAGTCATGGCCTGACCCTGGTGGCCCACACTTTTAATCTCAGCACTCAGGAAGCAGAGACAGGCGGATCTCTGAGTTTGAGGCCAGCCTGGGCTACAGAGAAACCCTTTCCCGGAGCAGGGGGCGGGGGAGGTGTAGGGGATTACAGGAATGAGATATCAGGGTGATAACCTGAAAGATCAAAGGAACAAAGTAACAATCACCAGTGACTCTTTTACCTTTCCAGATCCTCCAATTGAAAGAGCAGAAATCTTGTCTCTGCCCATCCCTATCACTTCCTGACTCCATCCCCCATCCCCGGCAAGTGCTGAAATTAAAGGCATGACCCATCCATCACTGCCCAGCTTCTGTTTAACTAGTAGCTAGCTCAGACCTCTGATCTCCAGGAAAGCTTTATTTGTCTAAACACAAACAAAATATCACATAACATTATTCATTCATTTGTTCGTTTGTTTATTTGTTTGTTTGTTTGTTTATGAAAGCCCAAACTGGCCTTGAATTCCTGGTAAACTGCCTCCTACTCCCAGAAAGGTGGGATGACAGGTGTAAGCTATCATAGCTGGCAGTTACAACAAATCAAACTTCTAGAACAATTTATAAAGAAATTATTTGTATTATAGATATAAGACTTTGTTTTAGAGGGACAAATACTTAGGCATTCTAATACCGAGCTAGATAGATGGTCATTGCATGTTTATCTTATTTAAAAAAAAAAACTACATGATTTCTACAATGGGAGATCACATTACATCCCCTTCAGCTGGGCAAATGTGTTTTGATTTACTCACAGCTGTTGCCATTGTTTAAAATGTAGTCACAACCGTGGTGATGTTTATTTAGTTGGGTATTCCTCTGCATTTACAGATAGAAAATGGTGTAAAGCATATATTTTCATGTTTTTCTACTCAGTAGTTTATTCTTTAGAGCAAAACATTTGTTCATATATTTTTATCACTTTCAAAAATATTTCTGTTCAATTTTGAGAAGATATACACATGTGTCTTTTTTTTTTGAGAAGATCCATGTATGTGTAGGTTTGTGTGTATAAGCACATATACATAAGATATGTATGTATATATTAACATGACATAATATGTGTTATATACATTATATAATATGGAACATTACAAATATATAGTTGCATATACAATACCTTATTCCAAGGTATTGGTTTTCGCTTCATCTTCCTTTATGTAGGTTTTCACAAAATTAAAGCTTTTATTCTTACTAATTTTTATAATGTCCATGGGCCTGTAAAGAGCTGAGCAGTTAAGAGCACTTACTGCCTTTTCAGAGAACCCTATTTAAGTTTCCAGAGCCTACAGTGGTTCACAACTATCCATAACGCTAGTTACAGGTAATTTGACTCTTGAGTCTTCTGTGGGCACCAGGCATGTATTCGGTGTACTTAGATAGGTGGAGGTAAAATAAGCATGTACATAAACACAAATCTAATTTTTTAAAGTTTAATAAGTATATTCATTGTTCTCTGTGTGGATCACTCTTATGATACTGTTCTCAGAGTTTAACTAATCTCTGGTTCTAAAGATTTTCCTTGAAGACTTTTAATCTTGCAGTTTAGATGTAAGCACTTTATTTTGTTGCAAATTGTTTTTCTATATACCTTTCAGGCTTAGTCTTTTGTTATATCCAGAAGTCAATGTGTGTCCAGCCCACTTGTTGAATCTACTATTTACTGTCTATTGCATTGATTTCGTATTTGCGAAAATCATGTTGACCCTATTGCTATAGATCATTAATGGTATGGGTCCTTTGTTTGACTCTCCAACCTGAACATGTATGCCTTTTGATAACCATACTGTCTCCGTAACTGTAGACATACACTAAACTTTAATGTAGATACTGCTGTCTATAGACAGTGTGTCCTGTACACATCAATTAGACCTTCTTACTTGGCTGCTATGTTCAGATTTTTTTCCTGATCTTGCTGATTTTCTTTCTAGTATCTTTGACAGAGGAATTCCAAATACTAGTTGTTTATGAACTTCAGTTTTCATACCTTTTAACATTGCTTTGTATGCTTTCAGATGAGGTTATGTCTTCACTATCTCCTGCAATTTTAATTTTGTTTGCTCTGAATTCTACTTTAGCAGAACATATTAAAGCCATTCCTCATTTTCCTTGTTTTAATTTTGTTTTGTTTGTTTGTTTGTTTGTTTGTTTTACGGTTCTGGATTTCAAAACCAGAAACTCATACATTCTACAAAAGTGTTCTGCCCTTGATTAATTCCTGTTTTTAAACCTTAATGCCTGTACAATTTCCCCAACTCTTTACTTTCAACATATAAAAGTCACTGAATTCTACTTTAATCTCTTATACACATTATCCATTCATTAATTTGATCATGCTTTGTTTTCCACTCTGCCCATTGACTTTTGATTTGCAAATTTGACAGTTGTCATTGAAAAATAATTACCAATACATTAGCACTTTGATGTATATACTTAATATAGTACTTCTTCAAACATCCTTATTATTATTTCCCTCCTCATTTTTTCTCTATTTATGTCCCTTTCCCCACAAAAGTTACCTTTTCCCATTTTCCCCAATTAGATCACTTGTACCCTACTATTCATTCC
Organism: Onychomys torridus; assembly: GCF_903995425.1. Taxonomy (NCBI): domain Eukaryota; kingdom Metazoa; phylum Chordata; class Mammalia; order Rodentia; family Cricetidae; genus Onychomys; species Onychomys torridus. Next base: position 28,892,744 of record NC_050447.1, read on the forward strand.
ATTTTACCCTTTTCCTCCTTCTTCTGTACCCCCACCCACTAAATACTGTCCTTTTCCCATTTCCCTGATCAGTCTCTTTGCATTCTGATATTGCCCTCTGAATTGTTATCCATTCTCCTATCCTAGCATTGGTTTTGCTTTACTTTCTTGGTTTCTGCAGTAACACTGGGCTATGTTCTCACATTTGAAGATTTAGAGGTAAGAGACTCTTTTGAAAGAGAACATGTAAAGTTTGTCTTTTAGGATCTAGGTTACCTCATTATTATCCTTTTTAGTTCAAGCCATTTACTTGCAAATTTCAGAATTTGAATTTTCTTTGTAGGTGAAGAGTATTCCATGATGTACATGTACAATATTTTATTATCCATTTGTTGGTTGAAGGGCATTTAGGTTGTTTCTATTTCCTAGCTATTGTGAAGAGGGCAGCAATGAACATGGCTAAGCAAACATGTGGAGTAGGATGCCAAGCCTGTTCAGTATATACAAAAGAGCAGTATAGCGGGATCATATGGTAGATTGGTTTTTAGCCTTTTGAGAATTCTCCACTCTGATTTCCACAGTGGCTACACAAAATTGCATCCCTGCCAATATTCGGTGAGAGTTTCCTTTCACTATACCCTCTCCAACATTTGTTGTTAGTTTTGATGATTTTTGCATTTCTAATTGAAGTAAGATTAAAATCTCAAAGGTTTTTTTGTTGTTGGTTTTTTTTTTTTTTTTTTTGGTTTTTTTCGAGACAGGGTTTCTCTGTAGCTTTTGGAGCCTGTCCTGGACTAGCTCTGTAGACCAGGCTGTCCTCTGCCTCCCGAGTGCTGGGATTACAGGCATGCGCCACCACGACCAGGCTCAAAATTCTTTTGATTTGCATTTTCCTAATTGCTAGGGATAATGAACATCCTTTGAAATATTTCTTAGCCAATTTTTTTCTTCTGTAAATAATTATCCATCCTGGTCCCAGGCCCATTTTTCTCCCCTGCCCCCCCTTTTAAACAATCTGTTTTGTGGGTTCCTTGTATAGTCTAGATACTAATCCTCTGTGAGATGTACAGCTGGCCAAGATTCTCTCCCATTCTGTGGGTTTACTCTACACCCAGTTGATTGTTTCCTTATATCTGCAGAAGCATTTTTCTATGAAACCCCACTTGTCAGTTATTGGCCATAATTCTGGGGCAAATGGATCCCTATTCAGAAAGTCTAGGATGCTGTCTATTTTAGAAATTTTCCCATGTACTGCAAAGTATAACATGTATTTTTTGGTGTTTGAATGAAATATTCTGTCGGTATTGTTAAATTCATTTGGTGTGTAATGTCAATTAGTCATGATGTTATTCTGATAACTCTTCATCCAAATGACCTATCTATTGGAGAAAGTAGGGTATTAAAATAACTGACAATTGATGGATTGATGTTAATCTGTGACTTTAAATCCAGCAGTATAATTTTTATGAAATTTGATGCATGTAATTTTAGGATAGTAATGTCTTACTTGTTACTTGTTCCTTGATTAAAATGGCCTTTTCTCTGTGTCTCTTCAGATTAGTTTTATTTTGAAGTCATTTTATTAAATATTTTGATAACAATGCCTGCATACTTGTTGTTCCCATTTTGTTTGAGTACTTTTTTCCATCCCTTAACTTTAAAGCCGTGTCTGTCTTTAAAACTTAATGTAGACAACAGATAGATGGCTTTTTTCTTTGATCCATTCAGTCAGCCTGTGTCTTTTAATTGGTGAACTGAGGTCATTAATATTTTAAAGTTATTACTGAAATGTATGTGTTAATTGTGATTATCTTGTTGTGTTTTGGTGTTATTGTTTGTGTTCTCATTGGTGTTTTGTATTTTAATAACTATGTCTTCCTGTTTCTTTCCATAGTCTCCCTGTTATGTGCATTCCTCTCTTAAACTCAAAATAATGTTTACTGTATATTTCTTCAGGGTTGGTTTGTTGTTATAATACTTTTAGGGTGTTTATGCCATGGACCTTTTTTTCCCATCAGCCATGGCAGATATCATCACTGGGTCTATTATCCTAGTTTGGACTTCATAATCTTTTGGAACTTGAATTGCATTGCCCCAGGCTTTTCTCAACTTTCTATTGAGAAGTCAGCTGTTATTCTGAGAAGTTTTCCTTTATGTGAGACTTGCATTTTTCTCTTACATCTTGTATTGGACTTTTTTTTGTGGTACAACTATATATATCTCAAATAGCAGTTTAGCTATCATATGCCCTAGGCCCTAGTATTTTATTTTTTAGTCTTGTATATTTGATGTTATGTGTGCTTCTTGGATTTGTTGTATGCATGTATCTTTTCTTAGTTGGGAGTGGAGGGTTTTCAATGATTCCATTGAAGGTCTGGTCTATGTCACAACCTTACAATTCTATTCCCTGCTCTGGGCCTATAATTTGAAGGTTTTTTTTTTTTTTAATGTTATTCCATGTTTCCTATCTGTTCCTTTCTTGGGTCTTGAGTGGAATTTTTTTTCAGCCATAATCTTTGTTTATTTGATCTATTTCTTTGTTTGTTTTTCAAGACAGGGTTTCTCTGTGTAGCTTTGGAATCTGTCCTGGAACTTGCTGTGTAGATCAGGCTGGCCTTGAATTCACAGAGATTTGCCTGCCTCTGTCTCCTGAGTGCTGGTATTAAAGACATGCACCATCACTTCCTGGCTTGTTTATTTTGTCTACATCCTCTACTTCATCTATAACTCTAAATAGTCCATGTTCTGCTTGATTCACCCTACTTGTAAGGCCTTTCTTTGGGTTTCTTAGTTGGGTTGCTGGATTTTTCAATTCTATCTTCTTTTCAGCCTGAGTCCTCTTCAATATTTTAATCCTCTGATTGAATTACATTTTTAAGTTTTATGTTATTTTCATCACCCTTGTATTTATGGTTCTTGGGCATCAGTCAGGTATTTTTTCTCCTTAAGCTCTTTCTCCTTGATTTTATTGAGTTGTTTCTTTCTTTCTGTCTCATTTAAATCCCACAAACTCTTTCCTGTACTTCATAATTGTCCCCTTAAAATCTGTGCCCAGCAAGGAATGGGGGATGACAACATAGGGAAATTGGAGGATCGAGCAGGAACAGGGACAGAGTGGGAGGGCAGGAAGGAGATAATTGTGATAGATGAGGACATCATGGGAAAAGGAAGAAGCAGGGTGCTGGGGAGACTCTTAGGAACCCACAAGGATGACACCACCTTGGACTGCTGGTAGTGGTCCAGAGGGTGCCTGGACTGGTCTACTCTGGTGACCAATATAGCAAATACCCTAACTATCATCATAGAGCCTTTATCCAGTGAATGATGGAAGCTGATGCAGAGATCCATGGCCAGGCTGAGCTCCAGGAATCCAACTGATGAGAGAGAGGGGAGGGATTCTGCAGGCAGGGAACATCAAGATCATGAGGGGAAGAAGTGCAGAGATGACTGGCCACACTATTGGAGGCCCATGAACTGTAGACTAGTGGCTGTGAAGTCCCCATAGGACTGGACTAGGCCCTCTGGATATGGAAGACGGTTGTTTGGCTCCAACTATTTGGGGAGCCTCCAGGCAGGGGGATCAGGATCCATCCCTGGTGCTTGGGCAGGCTTTTGAGATTCTGGTGCCTGTGGTGTGGCACCTTGTGCAGCCTTGGTACAGTGGGAAGGGGCTTGGACCTGCCTAGGGTCAGTGTGCTGGGTTCTGCTGACTCCCCAGGGGAGACCTCGATTTGGGTGATGTGGGGTGGCCTGGGAAGGAGGGTTGGAAGATGGGAGAAGGGAGGAGGGAGGAGGGAGGATCTGTGGGTGATATGTAGAGTGAGTAGAAAATTTCTTAAGAAAAATGGAAAAAAAAATCTGTGCCCTGGAGTTTATATAGTCAATTATCATCATTGGTAAATATTTCTACAGGACTGGTAGATTTTGGAGAGAAGGTACTGGCTTGTTCTTTCATATTGTTGGTATATTTGCAATGAGTATGGGCTTTTCTTGTTAGTTCTGAGTCATTTATGAACCCAGCCTGTTTGGACAGAAAAGAGGATGTGCAGAAAAGCTAAGTCATGAAAATGACTTGGGTGGAATGAAGTCTGGAGGGGAGAAGGGACTGGATTGGAGTACAGAATGTGCTTCCCAGAGTATGGGGGTAAATTAGGCAGGGTGAAACAGTAGGATATAATACAGAAGAATCTTGTGGTTTAGTGAGTACATATGGAGGATCCTGTTCAAAGGGTAGAGCTCCTTTGTGGAATTGCACAGGAAAATCAGAGCAGGCTGGTGCCTTGTTTGGGCCATTCAGACTGTGGCTGAAAAGTTGTGGATAGTGTTAGATTTCTGAAGCAGCCTTCAGAGACAGGGCCAAAAGAGACAGGAATCTATGGAATTCAGCAGATGGGACTTATTGAAGCATACAGCAGAGGAGCAGACTCTCTCCCTTAGGAAAGTGAAGGGTCTGCCAGAAGGAAAAGAGGGCATTGAGCCTTTATGGGAGCAGAAATCGTTGCAGCACTTAGTTCACATTTCCCTCCTGCAGTCCCTCCATCCTGGAGTTGATTGCTCAAGGAGAGACAGCCGGACTCAACAGATGAAAAAGCAAGATCCAGCAAAATTATACATAATCTTGTAGGAGTCCCATTTTAAAGAGAAGGCATTCTTTTAGATGAGCAGGTCAAGGATTCTCACCAGGATAGATCCTGGAGGACATGTGGGAAGTCTGGGAACAGAGTAGGGTGGTTGCAGTAGTACCTATGGGTAATTTCACTTTTCAAAGGATTAATTATTATGTCTCCTGTTATTTTTTCTTTGGATTTATCCTACTTGGTGTTTTCTTATCTTCATAGAATTGTGTATTGGCATCTTCATCAAATTTGGAAAGCATTTATGGATTACTTTTTCAAACCTACAGCTTTTTCTCTCTGTGTTAATCAGATAATTTGAAAACTGCCACAATTTTGTGTTACTATTCCTCAGACCTGGGAGACTGGCCAGTCTTCAGCATCTTCTCTTCATTACTCAGATTGGCTACATTGCTTTTTCCTGCATACAAATTCAGTGTTGTGCCATATGTTGCCACACTTTACCTCACTCTGTGAATACTTTTATTTCTCTTATTGTATTTTCAGATCCTTAATTGCCATTTGCTCCTATTTTTATGTAACTTTTATTTCTTTTTTGACATATTTTGCTTTTCATTTATTGCAAGAAAATAATTTAATTGATTATTGGATCCCTTTCATGACAGTGACTTTTAAATACACATTTTGTCAATATGGGAGAAAAGTGAGTTTTAGCAAGTATATTATCTATTCCCACATATTTGATTTTTCCTGTTATTTGGGATCATGGATAATGACCCACCAGTCTTCTTGGCCTTTTGTTGTGGTCATTGGTATTCTCTTCATTTGTTTTCCTTCCTTCTTTTTGTTTTTATTTTTTCCTTTTGAGAGAGGAACTCATGTACCCCATGTAGGCCTTGAACTCTCTGGGTAGCTGACAGTCTTAATTTCTTCATCATCTTACCTCTATCTCTAAGGGATAGAAGTATAGTCCTGTGTAACATCACCCAGATTCTTAATTCTGTATATTGTAATTTCAGACTGGGAGATTAGCAGGCAATCATGTCTAGGCTTGGAAAGTGAGCCTAGGTTTACATGTAAGATAGACCTCCAATGGGAGCTTGATTTTTCAGAGATTTTTGTGTTTCCCTTTTGAGGTGCTTAGTTTATCCAATACCAATGTGACTTTACTGCTTTCTCCTGATGTTTCCTGTGGAGCCAGAGGGAGTTTCCTGGTCACGTTATCATGGACTGTCACTAGCAAGTCCCATTTTCCTACCCAGTGCCCTGTTGTCTCTGGAAGAACGAAGAGTCTTAGGCCCTGAGTTACAAAAGTTTTCCAGTTGAAGCAGTTTATAGCTGCTAGATCCTTCTTGTTGAGAATGCCAAAGCACTGCAGTGCTTCTGTGCAGCAACAGTTTGCCAGGTATGGCCAGATGCTAGGATGAGTCTCCCTTCAGTGATGATTCAATACTCAGTGTTATTGGGCAGAGGTGCGATGCTGATGTCGGGGAAGAAGTAGTCTCGGGCCTATAGGACTATAGAGGCTCCTCAATGGGGCTCTTTATTGTGACACAGTCTCTTCTGTTAACTCTAAACTCCTTTCTCAGTGTTTCTCCCCTGAGTCCTATTCTATGCCAGGCAGAAGTGTGCTCTTCCTGGATACAGGGTTATTGGATAGATGCTACATCTCATGTTGTCATGGAAACTCAACTCTATTCAGAGGAAACATGGACCTAACTTGGCCCCTTTACATGACTAGGCTGAAATTGTGAAATACCAGTTTATTTACTTGGTAGGGAGACATCAAACCCATGATACTGGGATTTCTTCTAGCATAAGGGTCTGTCTCAGAGCTTTTATCTTCCTCCTAGTATGTTGTATGATGTTTATTCCCCTAGATTTTACTGTAAACTCAACCAGGAAGTGCAGAGAAAACTAGTCCTTAAGTCAAAGTCCCTAACTCATCCATGCTACTCCAGTTTGACAAATTAAGGCAAAGAATCACACATTGTTCATTCAAGGCCACATGCTGATCAAAGGACTGGAAGGAAAGCTTTATGTAGGTCTTGAAGGTCAAATTCCTTCTTTCTCCTTTGTATGTGAAATTAGTATAATAAACAACAACAAAAAGCAACAAACTGAATTGACAAGTTCTTAGCAACTGTATCTTAACATAACTTATCTGAAGGGGGTGGAATGTATGCATTCCTTCAATGGAGTGAACACAGCAACAAAGATTATGAATCTAAAACAAACCCTTTCTGGGGAATGCTGGGTGAGGAGAGTGAGGACAGCTGTCAAGCACACAGGACGTTCTCATTAAAGGGAAGCAGTGTGTTGATGGGCAGGTGTTGTCTTGGCAAAAAGACTGCATTGATTCTGTTGCTGGCTCTTTGGTTCTCCTGTCCAACCTGATTTCAGGAGGATTAGCACCAAATATAGGACAGACACATTTAGCCTGGGAGATTGCCAGACAGCAAGCACAGCTGAGCTGCTTGTAGGTCTTCCCAGTTGGGAAAGAGTGAAAATGGCTAACTCAGGTTCTTCATTTTCCCTGCTAGACATTTGAGATGCAGGTAGGAGGGCAGTCTGGGTCTGCCAACGCCAGCCAGAATTACAGAAGAAACGCTTGGTAAGTATATGCTTTGTTTGCTTGTCTTTAAACACCAAAGCAAATAATGAAGTGTTTACCAGAAGTGAGAGATCATCCCAGCTCTCTTTTTATGCCAGTGAATTCCTCTGAAAGTAAAACAAAGGTTATTCAACCTATTGGGGGAATATGAAGGGTTCCAAATGCAGATGTGAGGTGTATGGAGTGCTGGTGTATTGGGAAGGGGGAAGAGGAGGGTTGCTCATGTAGTCAGGAAAGGACATTGTGAATCTTCCTCTCTTCTAGGTGGCTGTGAAGTGCGTATTGGTACAGTTTGTTTTCCTTTAGGCCTTTTTGCCCTCATTAAAAAAAAAAAAAAGGAAGTGTTAAACATAATTATCCAAGGCTTGACTTTCTATTTTCATTAGGTCCCAGGACAAGATGGGTACCTATCAATGTGACAGAGAGTACTTAGTGTTTCTTCTTTCCAAGCAGGAAAGGATTTGACACAAATTCTGTTCTTAAACACAAGTTGCCTATTATGCAATGCTGTTTTGTTCTCAGTGATCTTGGTTTAACAAAAACATAGAGCCTGAAGTGAGATGGAGAGAGACAACGGTTATTTCATATTCACTGAATACTTACCTTGAATTAGAAACTCATGAATGCTCTATGTGCAATGTATCTCTGAATTCCCTTATTCTGGAATAAAATTCACCAGTTGTTACATGTAAGAATATCAGCTCAATAAGAATACAATTTCCTGAACTACTGTGACTACTGAATGAAGAAGTGGAATTGAGGTTTGAATTAGGGGTTTTCATTCATTAGATTCCTGAATGGCTTTATGTAACAGCCTTGTACTTCCCCTAACATGAGGCTGAGGCAAGAAGATGACAAACTTTTCGTTGTATTTGAGCCATAGAATGAGTTCCTGCCATCCTGAGCAAGTTAGTGCAACCCTGAATTAACATTAAAAATGTAAAGATGGCTGCAGGGATAACTCAGTGGTGGAGCAGTTGAAAGGATCAGTATTGGCTCAGGACCCACAAAACCAAATTTTCAGCACAAAGGAGATTTATTTGCTCCAGAGAGACAAAGATGGAAGATAGAGGGCAAAAGAGAACCAGAGAACGGTAAGAGAACAAGGGAAAGGGGACAGGGCCATTTGTTCTAAGGGGAACAAAGCACTGCCTCCAGATATAAAGGAGATGGACTTGGCACATAGGTAAATAGCAGTTTATAAAGGTAAAGTTGGAAATGCTATGTTCAGATGAGATGTTTAATTTTAAATGGGCATGTTAATTAGGTAAGCCAAAGGGGGCTTCTGGTTGCTGGACTTCAATATGTTGATAGCTCAATATTTGATATTTGATATTTGATATTTGGCCTCTGGAGGATGAAATAGCCAAAGAAAGAATAGACCTTGGTGGCTAGCTTTAGGAATGTAATCTAATGGTTTTTAGCAAGGCAGAGGGAATGGGGAGAAGGACAAGGCCTGCCAGAGCCATGTCTGCCATGCCTGGGAGAGCAGCCAGTGTCCCTTTGGTACTGGCTTGGCTTAGCAAGTATGGAGCCCTGTTTATTATAATCACTAAATAGATAAACTCATAAAAGAATTGGATACTTACATATCTATTTCTCTGAGATACTGTTTCGTAGCAGACATCCTGGTATTCTGGTATTTATAATCCAGCTCCTTTTTCTATGCTCTTCCCTAAACCACAGACACAGAAGCTGCAATATACATGTATCCATTGGGGCTAGGCTCCACAGCATTTCTCCATCTCTGCATTGTGATCAGTTATGGATTTCTGTGATGGTCTCTATTTTCTGTAATGAGAAGCTTCTTTGATGAAGAATGATAGCTATATTTATCTTTTGGGTCTAAGGATAAGATTTAGAATGCAGTTAGAAATGATGGTGGCCCAGCCAAATGGTAGTAGTAGAATCTTCATGTGAAGTCCATGACCTCAGTAGCCCCAGAGAGCTGGCTAGGTTTCCAGTGCCAGACATGATTGCCTTTCTGTGTAGTGGGTCTTCTGTTCAATTAGACTGCTATTGGTTGTCACCCACGTGAGAGCGCCACTATTGTACTTCTATGCCTATCTTGTCATGTTGGTAATTGTCATGGCTGCTGGTGTTTGTAAGGTTTCAAAGCTGACTGTTTTGTACTGAACAGCCAATAGGCGGGCTCATTTTCTAGGAAAGAATAATTTTCCTTCTTCTTAGTTGTCATTAATTGCCTTTAGTTCTTTCTCTAGGGGTAAGAACTTTTAAAATATAACTTTCTATATTAACATGTCTGTCTTATTCATTGTCAAGGGCAGAGTGGTTAGTGTTAAAACCATATACATATCACCAACAAAAATGGACTTGGCATGTTCTTTATCTATCTATCTATCTATCTATCTATTAGTCTTTCAATCTATCCATCATGTATATATATATATATATATATATATACATATACACACACACATATACATATATATACACACATATACATATATACACACACATATACATATATATACACATATCTGTTGGTATATGTATTATATGTTATACACACACACACACACACATTAATCAAATATATCAACTTAGGAGTAGAGAGATATGAGAGGGGTTTGAGCAAAAGTAGCTGGGAGTGGCTGGAAGAAGGAAGGAGAGGGGGAAATATTATATGACTATTTCATTTAAAACATACTCAAATGCAATTTAAAATAGAGAATATTGAATGAGAAGGTATTTTTTGGTTTGTATTTTCAGTTTCATTTGTAGAATGGGTTTTAGTCAATCTCACCTACCCCTGCTCTCCGTCCTCCCACTGGTGCTCCTCTTCTCAATGGAACCCCTCTGCTTTCCTTTTCCTCTCTGCTCACCTACCACTGCTCTCCGTCCTCCCACTGGTGCTCCTCTTCTCAATGGAACCCCTCTGCTTTCCTTTTCCTCTCTGCTCTTTTAAGGCATTACTTTTCATTAATATTTACCATTTATATCTCCACAAACATTTCCAAACTTATAAACAACATAAAACAAATAATGTCTTACAGAAATGTTTTATAATTGTTTTACACCATTTTAAACCACAGGAAATAAATCAAAGCATATAAAACGCTATAATGGTACATTATATACAACCTTCTATCTTTAATTTAAATTTTTTTTAGCCTTTATAATGACCTGTGTTAATTACATATATTAGAAAAATACAAACAACAACAACAAAAAAAAATATGTTCATAGATATAGCTGTAATTCTCAGAGTCAAATCATGGAGCTCCAGGGAAGAAAGAGTGGAAAAGGTTGGTGGAGTTCAATAAAATTACAAAAATTTTAATCATTTATTTTCTGCTCATAAACTCTTTCCTTTGGGGAAACGTCTCCACTTTTTTAAAAAAAAATGTGTGCGTGTGTGGGTGCGTGTGTGTATGTGTGTGTGTGTGTGTGTGTGTGTGTGTGTCTGTGTCTGTGTGTCTGTGTCTGTGTGTCTGTGTGTCTCTGCTCTTAGTGTGTGTGTGTGTATATGTGTCTCTGCGCTTTGTGTATGCGTGTGTGTATGTGTGTGTGTGTGTGCACATGCACTTATGTATTGCACATGTGTGTATTCTCAAGCTTTTGTGGCTGCAGAAGCATAAAGAAAAGTGCTGATGTTCTGTAACACTCTCTTTCCTTGTATCTGAGTCTCTCCCTGAGCCTGAGGCTCATGATTACTGTCACGCTAGCATTCTACCAGGCCCCCACCCAACCATCATAATCTACTTGTCAGTGCCCCTCTCCTAGCTGTGGTTACATGCTTGTACAGAACTCTGGCTTGTTATATTGTTTTGGGAACTGAACTCCAGTCTTCATGAGTGTTCAACAAATGTTCCAATCCCTGAACAATTTTTTCAACCCTTCTTCCCAGATTTTAGGGTACTTTAGAGATTTTCATGTCCATATCTTTTGTTTTCTAGAAGAGAATGGAATGAATGATCCCATTTCACAGATGAACTGTGAAATAGAAAATCACAGTATAGTTAATTTAGGAAATCCTCTGAACTCATCACAAAGTATGCCATTTTGCTCTTTTAGTATATAATCATATTAATTTTCACATACCATAAACATTCAGTCCCAGTTACCAAGATTTGAATCCTGGCTTGGCATTCTGTCTCTTGATCAGTCTTTGGGTTGATATTTCTCATGTGTAGAAGCAATATGTTTTGCATAATTTTGAGGATGTAAAGACATAAAAGCTGAGCAGTCACATGAGAGTTATTACCAGTCTGTATAGTCTCTTATCAGACATTAGAGTTGGCTTCCAACTGGTCCAGCATCCTAGAATACCCACAATGTTTAAGAACACATGTGACATTTGTCCCGTTTACTACTGCAAAACACAATTGGCCAAATATCAGTCTGGGAGGTTGTATGTGATCATTTTGGCAATACCACTTATTATCAAGAATGTAAAGCATGAACTTAAAAAGAAGTAAATTGATAAAAGTTGTTGTGTGATACTTTGTTTGTGTTCTGACAAATAAAGATTGCTTGGAGTCAGAGGACAGAGCTAGTCACTAGTTCACCATAGAGATCTGGAGTTCTGTTGAGATTAGAGACAGGAAGTGATAATGGGACAGAAGGAGGATCTAGGCCCTTTTGGTCAGAGGAACAGAAGAGGTAGGGAGTCATGATGGCTGCTCCCCTGCTTCTCTGATCTTTGAGGTTTACCCTGATATCTGACAACTGTTTTTTTGTTTTTGTTTGTTTGTTTGTTTTTGACATAAATAGTTGTTAAATTATCTTTTAAGGGCACATTGACAACAGCAGGAAAGATCTGTAAATGTTCATTGCATACATAGTTTTTTCTTTTCCTTTTCTTTTTCTTTCCTTTTACATACCAACTCCTGTTCCTCCTCTCTCCCTTTCTCCCACCTCCCCCACCTAACCCCATCCCTCCCTTATTCCCTCCTTATAGAGGATAAGGCCTACCTTGGATAATCAACACAGGCTGGCATACCAAGTTGGTGCAGAATCTAGCCCCTCGCCGCTACATCAAGGCTGAGTAACGCATCATGCCACAGGGAATGGACTCTAAAAATCCAGTTTGTGAACCTGGTATAAGTTCTGGTCCCATTGCCAGGGGATCCACAAACACACCACGCCATGTAACTTTCACCCACATTCAGAGGGCCTAGTGCAGTCCCATGTAGGCTCCCCAGCTGTGAGTCCAGAGTCCATGAGCTCTCACTATCTAGGGTCAGCTGTCTCTGGGGTTTTTCCTATTATGCTCCCGACACCCCTTGCTCCTATAATCCTTTCTCCCTCTCTTCAATTGAACTCCAGGGTCTTGTCTAATGTACTCACTTATAAGTGAATATTAGACACAAAGCAAAGGATAACAAGACTGCAATCCACAACTCCAGAGATGCTAGGTAAAGAGGAGGACACAAAGAGGGACACACATTGATTGAAGGTGGGAACATGAGGGATCCAGGTGGCCAAGTTGGAGGAGAGATGGGGAGGGAGAACAAGGGAAGAAATATCTTGACAGAAAGTACTATTAAGGGGGTGGGAAGAAATCTGCAGCTAGCGAAAATCCCAGGAACTCACAAGATTGTCTCCAGCTAAGACTCATAGCAATGGTGGAGAGGGTGCTTGAACTAGCCTTCCCCTGCACTGAGAATGATGTCTACCCTAATTGTCATGCAGTGACTGATGGAAGCAGATGCAGAGACCCACAGCCAAGCACTTGGCCAAAATCCTGACTCCTGGTTTTTATTGGTAAGAGGGATTAGATTTATGCTTCAAAAAATAATACAGTTAGAGATAGAAGATCTACTTAAGCTTAGAGTTATACTCTTTAAAGATATTTGTCCCTTACTTATTTTATAATATAACATAGAAATATATAATACACATATATATGTATATATTTTTTCTGAAATTGCTATTGCTGTATATATTTTCTTTTCTCCTCCTAGCTTCCTCTCCGAGTCTCTCTGTTGCTCATCTTTTTTTCTCCCTCCACTCCCTCCAGCCTTACTTTCTTTTCTGCCTCCAAGATGGTTGAGCTGCTGTCAAAGTACTCAGTAACTATTTCTGGGCTTTCACCTGAGCATTTCTAATTTCATTTCACAATTCAGCAACTTATACCTGTATATCTTAAAAATAAAAGATAAATATTTAATAATGTCTTCCTGCATATTATCTGACGAAATTATCCACAATTATGGTAACAAAAACACATTAGCTGCCAATTATTAAATATCGCTAGGTACCATTTCAGTCAAAATTTCTTAATAAAATATCTCAAGTCCTTGAAGGATGGTAAATTTCACTTTCTAAGATTAAGTGAATTGACTAGATGATTATAATGACTAGGGGTCAAATTCAATTTCTTCAACAGACATTATTCTTTGTTTTTAAAATTATTTAATATTATCATAGTAGTAGTAGTGTAGTAGTGTAGTAGTAGTAGTAGTAGTAGTAGTAATATCTCTATGAGTGTTTTACCCGAAGGGCATGTGTGTACCAAGGCACACAAGTGAATACCAGGAGACAGCTTTGTGGAGTTGCTTCTCTTTCCATCTTTACTGGGTTTTGAAGGCTTGAACTCAGATCTCCAGGCTTGCAGAGCAAACACCTTTACCTGCTAAACCACCCTTCCTATTTTTACTTATTTCATTAATTACTGGAGTTTTTGTTGTTTGTTTATTTTTCTTTCTTTTTTCTAAATAAGTTTTTATTTTTATTTTTTTATTCTTTTTAAAAATTTTTATTATTAAGAAATTTTCTATTCATTTTACATACCAACCACAGATCGCACTTCCTCCCTCTTCATGCCCTCCAGCCTTTCCCCAACCCACCCCCTATTCCCAGTGCCTCCAAGTCAAGGTCTCCCATGGGGAGTCAGCAGAGGCTGGTACATTCAGTAGAGGCAGATCCAAGCACCTCCCTGCTGCACCAAGGCTGTGCAAGGTGTCACACCTTAGGCATGGGCTCCACAAAGGCAGCTCATGCATCAGGGAAGGATCCTGATCCCCCTGTCTGCAGGCCCCAAACAGTTCAAGCTAAACAACTGTATCGAGTATCCAGGGGGCCTAGTCCAGTCCCATGGAGGCTCCACAGCTCTTGGTCCACAGTTCATGTGTTTCCACTAGTTTGACTGCCATCTCTGTACATTTTTCCACCATGATCTTGATGTCTCTTGCTTATAGAATTCCTCCTCTCTCTCATTGATTGGATTCCTGGAGCTAGGCCTGGTGCCCAGCCGTGGATCTTTGTATCTGCTTCCATCAGTCACAGGATGAAGGCTCTGTGATGACAGTTGAGTTTTGTGGGGTTTTTTTTAGATAAGTTTTTGTTTGTTTGTTTGTTTGTTTTTAAATATTTGTAGTATAGGCGGCCCTGAAACTCACTATACAGCCCACACTGGCTTGCAACTCCAGTCATGCATCCTACATCAACCTCCTGAGTTCTGGATTGCAGGAATATGTCATCACACCCTGCCTGACTCTGTTCTCCCCTGTGAAATGCCCCATCACATTTCTTACACTCTGCATAAGCGAACTGTGTTTTTTGCTGAAAACATAGCAGTGCCTGGGACAGAAAATGTGACAAAATCAAGGAGAAAATTTTATGCTTTTCAAAACTATAGCCATAGTTGCATTGTTTTGCTAAACAAATTTCACTTCCAGTGAAAACTGTGGGTTTTTACAGTTGGGCATGAATATCCTTAATAAAATTTATAGTAATACCTGATAATTTTGTATATTATCTTAACTACTTCTAGTGGCTTAGTCAGGGAACAAAGTTTCATGCACCTATATGTTACACACACACACACACACACACACACACACACACACACACACACACTGTACACATAATATATACAAAAGATAATGATGATGATAGTAATAATCATTAGCTAGTATCTATGTTTTTATTGGGGGGGGGTCAAGACAGGTTGTCTCTGTGTAGCTTTGTACCTTTCCGGGAACTGCCTTTGGAGACCAGTCTGGTCTCGAACTGACAGAGATCCACCTGCCTCTGCTTCCCGAGAGCTGGGATTGAAGGTGTGCACCACCATTGCCTGGCGCTAGTATCTATTGAAAATAGATATTGTGCATTATATCAAGTACTTTCATAGCAATTTATTTGTAAGAGCAATTCTAATTAATTTATTAACCTACTAATTAATTAATTTCAGCAATGTCTTCACTACTCAACTCAGACTGGACTTGAACTTGTGATCCCCCTCCTTCACCTCCCAGGTGTTGAGATTATCAGCATGTGCCACCATGCCCACTTTCTTCTTTCAATGTTATAAAATAGATATTACTTTCCCCTGAGATTGTGGAAATTTAAATAACAAGAATTTTCTCACTTGATATGTTATAATTATAATCATTAATCCCAGGTTGTAAAACTGACCTCATTTTAATTGTCTTCAGTTAGGATGATACCTGAGAAGTAAATCTGTTTTTATGTGACATTAAATAAAAGTAATTATGGCTTAACATTTTTGAAAAACATTCTGGTAATTTTTAGTCACCTACCACTTACTGTAAACAGATCCTCCATTAGCAGATTTCTAATTTATTTGCTTATAATTATGTGATAATATGCAATCTTTGTTTTTAAGTTCTGTGGGTCTGAGTCAAATAAATTTTCTTAAATATATATGGAAAGAATCAGGGCACTTACCTTTTTTGTTTTTAAATTGAGCTCTGAAACAATTTCAGCATGGGGAACAGAGTTCCTGTGGACAATTATTTTTGAATGGGAAAGGCGTTCTGTCTTTGGTTACATAGCTGGTTATATTTTGAAAAACATATGGCATTGCTGCTATTCCTAGTAGTTACATGTCAAAGATTGCTGTCTTCCTGTGTTCCATGTTTGTCATCAGGTTGCACCTATAGTATTTTGAACATAGTGCATCTATTTGTATATACACATAGTCAATGTGTAATCAGGAAATATTGTACTGAATAAAAAGCTACCCAAATGAACACATTTATCTGTGTTAATATCAAATCATGTTACATTGTATTTATAGGGGTAATAGGACATGGATGGATGCCTGTTCAGTGAAAATGCATGGCATTTCAACAGTTACTGGTGGTGAAGATGTTAATGGGCGACATAACACAGGGAATTTTACATGACTTGGGAAATTGACTTGGCATGAGGAAAAGTTAATTTCAGACTTGCCTCATTAATCAGATCTGCTGCCAGCTAAAAATTGTCACCTAAGTATATTGTGCATTATGCTGTTCAATGCTGATGAAGACACTGACATTCAAAATAGGAATAATTAGGTCTGGTGCTGGGAGGAGTGGGATATGATGCAGGGAAAGGAATGCATTTATATCTGACCTTTTGCATGACTTGCCCAAGACACCTTGGGCTGGTACCTGTCATGACTAGTGGAGACTGAGGATCTAACACTGTTTAAATGGTCTTGTCAGTAAATTGCTGGAAGCTAAAATTAACCACAATAGTTCCTACAATCAAGCCTTCACACTGGAGCCTGAAAATAGGGGCAAGCCCTGGGGTCTCAATAAAGCAGACACTAGGATGTGGAAATGCAGGAGGGAGGAGAAGATGCTATTACAAGTACAAGTGTGACAGAAGGCCGGAATACAACTCAAGATGCTCAAGATGAGAAAGGTGCTATGGAGATGTTAATGGGTTAGTTTACGGAGAATACATTTCTGGATGAAACTTCTATTGCTCCTACTCCACAGTGGAAAGGACAGTGTTATCGTTCCCAATCTATGAATGAGATACATATTGCATATGCAAGAAGAGGGTCCTTACATCACTTTATAAGAATGTATATTAATTCTGAACTTAAGGGAAAAAATGTTTATTAGTGAACAGATTGTGTGTGTGTTTATGTGTGTGTGTTGTTTTCCAAGATAGGGTTTCTGTCTGTAACAGCCTTGGCTGTGCTAGAACTCACTTTGTAGACCAGGCTAACATGAAATCACAGAGATCTACCGGCCTCTGCTTCCTAGCACTGGGATTGAAGGCATGAGCCACCACACTTGGCTAGAGAACAGATATTTTTAAATAACCATT